>NC_069502.1:226286599-226464099 GCF_027579735.1 Bombina bombina
CTAAAATGGAACAGACAATGGACACACACACACACACACACACAAACTCAAACTTGCACATACACCCAAGGAAACACTGACAGAGACAGCCTCAGAAAACACACAAAGACATACACACACACACACAGAGACACCCACAGAAAACACACAACGACATACACACACACAGAGAGACAACCACATAAAACACACAAAGACATACAGTACATACACACACCCTCACTGAGACATCCACAGAAAACACACAAAGACATACATACACCCTCACAGAGACACCCACAGAAAACACACACCCTCACAGAGACATCCACAGAAAACACAGACATACATACATACACACACCCACCCTCACAGAGACATCCACAGAAAGCACAGACATACACACCCACACTCACAGAGGCATCCAGAGAAAATAAACAAAGACAAATATACACACACCCTCACAGAGACACCCATAGAAAAAGCTCAAATACATATGCACACACCCTCACAGACATCCACAGAAAATGCACCCACCCTCACAGAGAGACCCACAGAAAAAAAATATATACACACTCATAGAGACACAAACCAAAGCACAAAGACATAAACACAGACACCCACAGAAACACTCACAGGAGGAAACATTTATGCACCTTGCATCCCCTAAATTAACAGTGTGTGACATGCATGATAAAAATTGCAGAAATTAAGAGATCACTTTTTAAAGAATCATATTTGTAAATGTGCAAACAAAAATAATTCTGTGAATTCAAAATTGTACATTAATGATCTGGGTAGATGACTAGATGAAGAAAAGTACTTTTAAAAGGTTGAATTGTTTGTTTTTTCCCCATTTTCCCCAACCAAGAGCACTACTTCAAATATAGTGTACAAATGTTCCCATCTGTCAGCTGTACTTATGGATTTTGAAAATGCTGTACTCTATATGGTCTTGGTGGAACCATAAGCTATGGTACTCATACCATTATATCTGGCTAAATGCAGGATTTAGGCTTGTTGGTATGTATTTCAAAATTAAGTCCACTGTAGTGTAAACAGAACACTGTTAAGTTAACCTGTCTAATTTCAAACACTGAGGAATCTTAGTCTGAGAGTATAACATTTTATGCAGATGTAAAAATATTAGATAAAATGCCTCCTTGCATCTGGAAAGACCTTGCATAAAGGAGCAGTAAACTGGAATGTTATATATATATATATATATATATATATGTATATATATATATATATATATATATATATATATATATATATATATATATATATATATATATATATATATATATATATACATATATATATATATATATATATATATATATATATAAATGCATATCTGCCAAAAGGGCACCTACCATTTGTATATTGTGAAGGAAACATTTCTGCATGGTTTTAAATATAGAATTTCAACAGCCAATCATAAATACACTGCTGCTAAAAAAATGTGTTTTTATGGATCCCTGGCCCCACCATACAACTACTACCACACTGAAGTTACAATCCGAAATTGCACAAAGAAATAAAAAACATTTGCTAAGTAAGTCCTACCTCCTCTGCAAATGAAAGTGATCTGCCGTCTGACTCAGGCACACACTGTACAAACAAAGTGCCAAGTCTGTCTCACACTGTGCATAAATCCTCTCAAATGATAATACTTTACTCCTTGTAATAAAATTTCCCATGCTCAATTAGCACTCTGCTGTAGTACCCACTGGTGGCTGCCAACATTTAATTTAATTTAATTTTAAGTTCTTGCCTCATGGGGCCTCCCTGGCCCATTGGGCCCCTGACAGGAGTCACCCCTGTCCCCCCTGATGGCGGCCCTGAGAGCTACCATGTAATTTCACAAGTTAGGAAAACAGCTCTATAGAATCACCTAAAGTGCATAGATTTCTTCTTTTTTTTTAAGTACATTTTGTTATCCTGGAGACAGATACATTTGCTAACATCATTCTTTTATTCAATTAGATATCCTAAATTTACTTTTAAATAACATAATTTATGTAAGAACTTACCTGATAAATTCATTTCTTTCATATTAGCAAGAGTCCATGAGCTAGTGACGTATGGGATATACATTCCTACCAGGAGGGGCAAAGTTTCCCAAACCTCAAAATGCCTATAAATACACCCCTCACCACACCCACAAATCAGTTTAACGAATAGCCAAGAAGTGGGGTGATAAGAAAAAAGTGTGAAGCATAAATATAAGGAATTGGAATAATTATTCTTTATACAAAAAAATCATAACCACCACAAAAAAAGGGTGGGCCTCATGGACTCTTGCTAATATGAAAGAAATGAATTTATCAGGTAAGTTCTTACATAAATTATGTTTTCTTTCATGTAATTAGCAAGAGTCCATGAGCTAGTGACGTATGGGATAATGACTATCCAAGATGTGGATCTTTCACGCAAGAGTCACTAGAGAGGGAGGGATAAAATAAAGTCAGCCAATTCCGCTGAAAAAAAAAATCCACACCAAAAAATAAAATTTAAATCTTATAAAGAAAAAAACTGAAAATATAAGCAGAAGATTCAAACTGAAACAGCTGCCTGAAGTACTTTTCTACCAAAGACAGCTTCAGAAGAAGAAAACACATCAAAATGGTAGAATTTAGTAAAAGTATGTAAAGAAGACCAAGTTGCTGCTTCGCAAATCTGATCAACCGAAGCTTCATTCCTAAACGCCCAGGAAGTAGAAACTGACCTAGTAGAATGAGCTGTAATCCTTTGAGGCGGAGTTTTACCCGACTCGACATAAGCATGATGAATTAAAGATTTCAACCAAGATGCCAAAGAAATGGCAGAGGCCTTCTGACCTTTCCTAGAACCGGAAAAGATAACAAATAGACTAGAAGTCTTTCGGAAATTCTTAGTAGCTTCAACATAATATTTCAAAGCTCTAACTACATCCAAAGAATGCAATGATTTCTCCTTAGAATTCTTAGGATTAGGACATAATGAAGGAACCACAATTTCTCTACTAATGTTGTTGGAATTCACAACCTTAGGTAAAAATTTAAAAGAAGTTCGCAACACCACCTTATCATGGTGAAAAATCAGAAAAGGAGACTCACAAGAAAGAGCAGATAATTCAGAAACTCTTCTGGCAGAAGAGATAGCAAAAAGAACAAAACTTTCCAAGAAAGTAATTTAATGTCCAATGAATGCATAGGTTCAAACGAGGAGCTTGAAGAGCCCTCAGAACCAAATTCAAACTCCAAGGAGGAGAAATTGACTTAATGACAGGTTTTATATGAACCAAAGCTTGTACAAAACAATGAATATCAGGAAGATTAGCAATCTTTCTGTGAAAAAGAACAGAAAGAGCAGAGATTTGTCCTTTCAAGGAACTTGCAGACAAACCTTTATCCAAACCATCCTGAAGAAACTGTAAAATTCTCGGAATTCTAAAAGAATGCCAGGAAAAATGATGAGAAAGACACCAAGAAATATAAGTCTTCCAGACTCTATAATATATCTCCCTAGATACAGATTTACGAGCCTGTAACATAGTATTAATCACAGAGTCAGAGAAACCTCTTTGACTAAGAATCAAGCGTTCAATCTCCATACCTTTAAATTTAAGGATTTGAGATCCTGATGGAAAAAAGGACCTTGCGACAGAAGGTCTGGCCTTAACGGAAGAGTCCACGGTTGGCAAGAGGCCATCCGGACAAGATCCCCATACCAAAATCTGTGAGGCCATGCTGGAGCTACCAGCAGAACAAACAAGCATTCCTTCAGAATCTTGGAGATTACTCTTGGAAGAAGAACTAGAGGCGGAAAGATATAGGCAGGATGATACTTCCAAGGAAGTGACAATGCATCCACTGCTACCGCTTGAGGATCCCTGGATCTAGACAGATACCTGGCAAGTTTCTTGTTTAGATGAGAGGCCATCAAATCTATTTCTGGAAGTCCCCACATTTGAACAATCTGAAGAAATACCTCTGGGTGAAGAGACCATTCGCCCGGATGTAACGTTTGGCGACTGAGATAATCCACTTCCCAATTGTCTATACCTGGGATATGAACTGCAGAAACTAGACAGGAGCTGGATTCCGCCCATACCAGAATTCGAGATACTTCTTTCATAGCCACAGGACTGTGAGTCCCTCCTTGATGATTGATGTATGCCACAGTTGTGACATTGTCTGTCTGAAAACAAAAGAACGATTCTCTCTTTAGAAGAGGCCAAGACTGAAGAGCTCTGAAAATTGCACGGAGTTCCAAAATATTGATCGGTAATCTCACCTCCTGAGATTCCCAAACCCCTTGTGCTGTCAGAGACCCCCACACAGCTCCCCAACCTGTGAGACTTGCATCTGTTGAAATTACAGTCCAGGTCGGAAGAACAAAAGAAGCCCCCTGAACTAAACGATGGTGATCTGTCCACCACGTCAGAGAGTGTCGTACAATCGGTTTTAAAGATATTAATTGAGATATCTTTGTGTAATCCCTGCACTACTGGTTCAGTATACAGAGCTGAAGAGGCCGCATGTGAAAACGAGCAAAGGGGATCACGTCCGATGCAGCAGTCATAAGACCTAGAATTTCCATGCATAAGGCTACCGAAGGGAATGATTGTGACTGAAGGTTTCGACAAGCTGATATCAATTTTAGACGTCTCTTGTCTGTCAAAGCTAGAGTCATGGACACTGAATCTATCTGGAAACCTAAAAAGGTTACCTGTGTCTGAGGAATCAATGAACTTTTTGGTAAATTGATCCTCCAACCATGATGTTGAAGAAACAACACAAGTCGATTCGTATGAGATTCTGCTAAATGTGAAGACTGAGCAAGTACCAAGATATCGTCCAAATAAGGAAATACCACAATACCCTGTTCTCTGATTACAGACAGAAGGGCACCGAGAACCTTTGTAAAAATTCTTGGAGCTGTAGCTAGGCCAAACGGCAGAGCCACAAACTGATAGTGATCTGGATGAATCGGAATATGCAGATATGCATCCTGTAAATCTATTGTAGACATATAATGCCCTTGCTGAACAAAAGGCAGGATAGTCCTTACAGTTACCATTTTGAATGTTGGTATCCTTACATAACGATTCAATATTTTTAGATCCAGAACTGGTCTGAAGGAATTCTCCTTCTTTGGTACAATGAAGAGATTTGAATAAAACCCCAGTCCCTGTTCCAGAACTGGAACTGGCATATTTACTCCAGCCAACTCTAGATCTGAAACACATTTCAGAAATGCTTGAGCCTTCGCTGGGTTTACTGGGACACGGGAAAGAAAAAATCTCTTTGCAGGAGGCCTTATCTTGAAGCCAATTCTGTACCCTTCTGAAACAATGTTCTGAATCCAAAGATTGTGAACGGAATTGATCCAAATTTCTTTGAAAAAACGTAATCTGCCCCCTACCAGCTGAGCTGGAATGAGGGCCGCACCTTCATGTGGACTTAGGAGCTGGCTTTGATTTTCTAAAAGGCTTGGATTTATTCCAGACTGGAGATGGTTTCCAAACTGATACCGCTCCTGAGGATGAAGGATCAGGTTTTTGTTCCTTGTTGTGACGAAAGGAACGAAAACGATTATTAGACCTAAATTTACCTTTAGATTTTTTATCCTGTGGTAAAAAAGTTCCTTTCCCTCCAGTAACAGTTGAGATAATAGAATCCAACTGAGAACCAAACAATTTATTACCCTGGAAAGAAAGGGAAAGCAGAGTAGACTTAGAAGACATATCAGCATTCCAAGTTTTAAGCCATAAAGCTCTTCTAGCTAAAATAGCTAGAGACATATACCTGACATCAACTCAAATGATATCAAAGATGGCATCACAAATAAAATTATTAGCATGTTGAAGAAGAATAATAATGCTATGAGAATTATGATCTGTTACTTGTTGCGCTAAAGCTTCTAACCAAAAAGTTGAGGCTGCAGCAACATCCGCTAAAGATATAGCAGGTCTAAGAAGATTACCTGAACACAAGTAAGCTTTAGCAAGAGTAGAGACAGCCCCATCAACCTTAGGGATTTTGTCCCAAAACTCTAATCTGTCAGATGGCACAGGATATAATTGCTTAAAACGTTTAGAAGGAGTAAATGAATTACCCAAATTATTCCATTCCCTGGAAATTACTTCAGAAATAGCACCAGGGACAGGAAAAACTTCTGGAATAACTACAGGAGATTTAAAAACCTTATCTAAACGTTTAGATTTAGTATCAAGAGGACCAGAATCCTCAATTTCTAATGCAATTAGGACTTCTTTAAGTAAAGAACGAATAAATTCCATTTTAAATAAATATGAAGATTTATCAGCATCAACCTCTGAGACAGAATCCTCTGAACCAGAAGAACCATTATCAGAATCAGAATGATGATGTTCATTTAAAATTCATCTGAAAAATGAGAAGTTTTTAAAAGACTTTTTACGTTTACTAGAAGGAGGAATAACAGACATAGCCTTCTTAATGGATTTAGAAACAAAATCTCTTATGTTATCAGGAACACTCTGAGTATTAGATGTTGACGGAACAGCAACAGGTAATGTAACAGTACTAAAGGAAATATTATCTGCAATAACAAGTTTGTCATGACAAACAGTACAAACAACAGCTGGAGGAACAGATACCATAAGTTTACAGCAGATACACTTAGCTTTGGTAGCTCCAGCACCAGGCAGCGATTTTCCAGAAGTATCTTCTGACTCAGTTTCAACGTGGGACATCTTGCAATATGTAATAGAAAAAACAACATATAAAGCAAAATTGATCAAATTCCTTAAATGACAGTTTCAGGAATGGGAAAATATGCCAGTGAACAAGCTTCTAGCAACCAGAAGCAATAAATAATGAGACTTAAATAATGTGGAGACAATAGTGACGCACATATTTTTTTAGCGCCAAAAATGACACCCACATTATTTGGCGCCTAAATGCTTTTGGCGCCAAAAATGACGCCACATCCGGAACGCCGACACTTTTGGCGCAAAAGAACGTCAAAAATGACGCAACTTCCGGCGACACGTATGACGCCGGAAACAGAAAAAAAAAATTTCGCCAAAAAAGTCCGCACCAAGAATGACGCAATAAAATGAAGCATTTTCAGCCCCCGCGAGCCTAACAGCCCACAGGGAAAAAGTCAAATTTTAAGGTAAGAAAAAAATTGATTTATTCATATGCATTATCCCAAATATGAAACTGACTGTCTGAAATAAGGAATGTTGAACATCCTGAGTCAAGGCAAATAAATGTTTGAATACATATATTTAGAACTTTATAAAAAAGTGCCCAACCATAGCTTAGAGAGTCACAGAAAATAAGACTTACTTACCCCAGGACACTCATCTACATGTTGTAGAAAGCCAAACCAGTACTGAAACGAAAATCAGCAGAGGTAATGGTATATAAATAAGAGTATATCGTCGATCTGAAAAGGGAGGTAAGAGATGAATCTCTACGACCGATAACAGAGAACCTATAAAATAGACCCCGTAGAAGGAGATCATTGAATTCAAATAGGCAATACTCTCCTCACATCCCTCTGACATTCACTGCACGCTGAGAGGAAAACCGGGCTCCAACCTGCTGCGGAGCGCATATCAACGTAGAATCTAGCACAAACTTACTTCACCACCTCCATAGGAGGCAAAGTTTGTAAAACTGATTTGTGGGTGTGGTGAGGGGTGTAGTTATAGGCATTTTGAGGTTTGGGAAACTGCCCATCCTGGTAGGAATGTATATCCTATACGTCACTAGCTCATGGACTCTTGCTAATTACATGAAAGAAATAAGAGTTTGTGCTTAACCAGTCAGGAGTGGGAGGGCTTTATTTTGACAGTGGACCAATTGCCCCAACTTTGATTGGCTAATATATGTAACCAATTAGACATCTTGGGGAATTTAGTGATGGGACATCAAGTTGCAAGTTAATTAGATATAAGGGGTGATTTAGCAATAAGGGTTATGTTGAGTTGTTTTTATGTGTATGGTCAGTTGTTGCAGTGGTGTGTTAATATCACAGATTGAGTCAGCCATATTCAACTGTGTCTTGGTTGGTTTAATTGTGGTGGGGCTGGATTATATTTAGGAACAGTAGTGTTGGGGGCATGCTCATCTTTTATTAGATATTTCAGGGCTTTGGTAGATTATACATTTTTTTATTGTCTGCATTAAGTTTTATGGCAACTAAAATTTGACATAAAGTGTACAACAGTTTTTAGATGGTAGTCAGCAAGTGGTTTTCACATTCATAGCAACCAGCCTTGCACAGTACTGGCAGGCATATGATACTGTTGATGTTATGTTATAATGGTTCCCTTAGAATTTAATTGTGACAACTATGTTTTAGGGGATTTTGCAATATGTTAATACATGGAATTATGAGTGGCTCAAACGAGCTAACAGCCAAGCTTCCACTGATAGAGGAAAGCTTTTCTCAATGCTGTTATGGAAGCACAAAACAAGTAAGGTAAACCATTTGGAGTGTAAGAAATGTCACATTTACTTGAAGGCGCCATTATAGTCATAGTAAGGTTCATCATTAGAGCGGGTGCATTTTTTAGTTCCTTTTCCAATACACTGTCGACACAAGTTAACTTCTGTTGCTCCGGGAGCACAGCTTGCTGAGAAGAACTTAGACACAGCTAAAGGATAAAAAAATGCATTTTAGTTTATAATGTTTCTTACAAAACAACACTTATTGGTTAAAATGATACTTGACTATGTTCTTGAGTTATCTATTTCCAAAGTGGTCTTCTAAAATTTACTGCTACTTTAATGAGCCTAAAAGCTCCCTTCCCAAAACAATGGTGGTTTAGAGATAAAGAGACAGCGCATGGCCATAATATTGAATATATCAATGTATTAACAATTTCACAACAAAGGTCACAATATACATTGCTATTGTTGTTGCAGAATGGTGAGTGAATAAGGTTTTGCCAGTGAAATATTTCCAAAATGTCACTCGCAGAATAGTCCCACTGATTATTGTAATGTTATAGATCCAGTGGCATTGTTGAGTGGGTGATATTGTATACTAGAACCATCTATAGATATAATAAGAGATAGTCAGAATCTCTAACACTCATTTGTGTATAGAGTATGAAATTGTCATACATGCTGGCAAATCTATCATGGTGGGTGATGTTTTCTTTACACAAATTTGCTAACTTATAAAACATTATGATGTGTTATTATTTTATTATGAAGATTAAAAGTCCTTATAAACCTCTACTAATCTATAATGACCCTGCATGCTAGCGGTAGATCGAAACTTTACCTTTCTGAATGGAAATAGACTGAGGCCATTCAATAAAGTTCTCCTTAACAAGCCATCCAATAGGAATGTTCCATCCTGCTGTCTTTCCTACTCCTGTATGGCAAGATCTCTTTTTTGCTAAGTCCTTAATCATAAATTTGCTTGACTTTTTCACCACAGCAACTGGATAGTAGCAGGTTTCTTCACCTGTAAATTGGAACAACATTTTTTTCTTATGAAAAACTAGATTAGAAAATCTTTAGATCCAGGGAGTTTGTGTCACTATATATGCTTTTGGGGTTGGTGAAATTTGTTTAGATTTATAATTATTTTGACTATTTATTTAGGGCTAGATTATAATATATATATATATATATATATATATATATATATATATATATATATATATATATATATATATATATATATATATATATATATATATAATATAACCAAAGAAGTAAATCCGTCCTCCTGGGTCACAGGCCTGGGTGCAATCATGAGAATAATAGCAGAATAAACGAAAGCACCCTCAGGACTTCTGATGAAGACTCTGATGAAGGGGTCTGTGTGAACCCCGAAACGTCAATAAACACTAGTTTATGACCCACCACAAAGAAGTCCTGAGAGTGCTTTCATTTATTCTGCTATATATATATAAATATATATTTACAAAACATGACAGGGGACTGCACACCTAGACCGGACCGGGTACACATCCTATGACCCTGCAACATATTCAGCCCTGGGTACTCAATGGCACTCACAAGAAGCTGTGCTGTCACCAGAGTCACAGACAGTTAACCCCAGACAGGCCTGGGTACAAGAACCATAGGGGAAATTACAAAACAAATTAATACAACACACAGAGAAAATCCTGCACTCGCTAGCAAGCTCACAGCTACGATTTAAAAGCAAAAATGGAAAGGTTAGTTAGTTACCACATCTGGCCAAATGGGACAAGCCCAGGTACCACATCAAGATCCTTTCCAAAACCTGGGACCCTAAAACAGCCACACAATGCAAGCTCTCATATCCAAACAAACTGGGAACAAGGGAAGGGTGCACAGGCTTATGTAATCACCCCAGTAATATACAAAACATGGAAGGGGACTACACTCCTAGACCGGACTGGGAACACATCCCATGGAAAGGACCTTGCCGTGGTACCTGGGCTTGTCCCATTTGGCCAGATGCGGTAACTAACCTTTCCATTTTTGCTTTTAAATCTTAGCTGTGATCTTGCTAGCGAGTGCAGGGTTTTCTCTGTGTGTTTTATATATATATATATATATATATATATATATATATATATATATATATATATATATAGTGATTACATAAGCCTGTGCACCCTTCACTTGTTCCCAGTTTGTATGAGAGCATGCATTTGTATGGCTGTATTAGGGACCCAGGTTTTGGAAGAGACCTTGAAGTGGTACCTGGGCTTGTCCCATTTGGCCAGATGCGGTAACTAACTCTTTCAATTTTGCTTTTAATCTTAGCTGAGAGCTTGCAAGTGAGTGTTGGACTTTATCTGTGTGTTGTATTAATTTATTTTGTAATTTTCCATATGGGCCTTGCACCCAGACTTGTCTGGGGTTAACTGCCTGGGACTCTGGAGACAGCAAAGCTTCCGGAGAGTGCTATTGAGCACCCAGGGCTGAGCATGTTGCAGGGTCATAGGATGTGTACCCAGTCCAGTCTGAGAGTGCAGTCCGCTTCCGTGTTTTGAATATATATATATATGTATGTATTAATATGTGTATATACATATAGTAACATAAATATATATGTATAAATTCATATATATTTATATTTGCTGCCCATCGCTGAGCGACTTACCCCCTTTTTCCTTTCCCCTTTTTTCCTTTTTTCCTTTCCCCTTTTTTACTTTGATTCTTCTTTATGAACTCCATACAATGAATTGCAGAGATGTATTTGTTCTATGTTCCTTTAGTAATATGACATTATCTGGATGATTAATTTATTAATTTATCTGTCTATTAGTGAATATTTTGTATACTATTGTAGCTTTCTATTGTAGTTACATAGTGCTGATATTGACTATATAGTTCAATGGTGTGTTTATGCAAATATTTGCTTTCTTGCCAATTAACCAATCACTTTGATTTTTTATCTGTAAAAGGTGCAGTGTATCAGATTGAACAGGCTATGATTACGGCTCACGCCGAAACGCGTAAGCCAATCTGATACACGACACCTTCTTCTATTGTTCTGTGGACTCTATGGTTCGATTTTAACCAGTGAAATAAACTTTGGAATTTTATTCAACATACTCGTCTGACCGCTTTTCTTCAAGTTTTTTATTAATATGTGTATATACATATAGTAACATAAATATATATGTATATATTCATATATATTTATATTTGCTGCCCATCGCTGAGTGACTTACCCCCTTCTCTGCACTAGTTCTTCTGCTGTGTCTGACAGCATGAGAACGAGGCTCCCATTGGAGTCTATGGAAGTGTGCTATTGTGAGTGCAATGCTTCAGTGCAATACTTTGTGCGAGTGCAAATTTTTTACTTTCAACTTGTAATACCAGCATTACCCGACACGTGCAAAAAATTAACTTCTAGTTATGTTAATGCTCAAGCAGGAGTGGTAATTACCGCTCCACTTTTAATCTAGACAAAAATAGTGGAGTAATTGTAACATTCTTGAACAGCAAGCTGTAAGAGATTAATAGGTGTCCCCCATTATAGAAGCTGTGAGTGTACAGGGTTCCAGACAGCTAACCGGTCCTCCTGTGCTCCCAGTCTGCGATGCAAGATCACTGAGAGTTACCTGCTTTAGTGTCATACTTTTCTGCCATGATTGGCTTCAAGTTGTAAGGATGCAGGGATCCTCTATAAACATCTCCGCCATCCAACGCAACAGCATCAGCTTCTCGATTCTGAAACATAAACATTCCAACAAAGCAATTTTGTATAATACAGGTTTGCCAGTAAGATATATCTAATATTTAATCAGGACCCAGCATTTATGGAACCCACTTTTTTCCATTTAGAAAGAGCATGCCATTTTAAACAACTTTCTAATTAACTTCTATTATTTAATTTGCTTAATATCCTTTGTTGAAAAGTATATCTAAATATGCTCAGTAGCTGGTATTTGGTGTCTGGACATAGATGCCTCTTGTTACTGGCTCACCCATGTGCATTGAGAGTTCTTCTCCATTGATCTCTATGGGGAACACATGCACGTGCACACCAAGTCAGAACATGGTTTCTGTGCGGTATGCAAAATAATGTGCGCGTTAAATAAATGTTTTTCAAACTTGTAATGGTAGCGCTATGCAAAATGCGATATGGGGTTTTCGCAAATGGATTTGCCGCATGACTTGTAATCTTGCTGATAGATTGGTATAGGTATATATAGCTATAGATATGTATTTTACATTAATATTATCAGATATATATATATAGAACTATATATTTAATAATAAAACGTACATTGTTTTCTATGTGTGCGATTTAGATCTTAACACAGTCGGGTTAGCACACATGAAAACCTAATAACCTTAAGACATGTTGTTGAAATATTACATATAAAATATTAAAAATAATAATTATAAAAATTATTAAAGATACTGTAAAATATATAGATATATGGATTTTTTAGAACATTTTACAGCATATTTTACATTCCTATGTTCTTCACATAGAAAAAATTGTACTTTTTATTATTAAATATATTTTTCTATATACTGTATATCTGATACTGTTCATGTAAAATACATTTCTATACCTATATTTCTTTAGGAATATATATATATATATATATATATATATATTATATTGGTATCAGAAATTGGAAGAAGGGCACAAATCATAAGAATAAAGAATTATATTAATAAGTCATAAAAGCTGGATATCAAACCTGTAGGCACAGGAAGAATAAGCCCCTCTCCTATAAACATGTAAAAAAATACTAGTAATGCCATAGTACAAAATTATCAATTTATCACCTTAACATACTGATATATTAAACATCCTAAGAACAAGTAAATTAGTAGCAAAAAGAGCTAAAACCTGACTATCATAAAAACCTGGTTACCAATGGCCATTGGAAAAAAAAATAATATATATATATACAGTATATAGAATGTGCACAGTCCACAACGAGGCATTAGTTTGATGTAAAGACAAAGAGACTATATTCCAAGTACAGGGTTAATACAAGTCTCAAAAGTAAAGCAGTCTCAAGGTGTAAACAATCTCCAGGTAGTCACCAAGCAATAGTAACGGTTAGCAATAGCAGCAGTTCATATAAATAAAGCTAAGCAAGGGAGAGAGGTAGTTATTCAGTAGTATTGTAGCGGTCAAGCAGTTAGTGGGGATACAGTCTATTAGTATAGCAGCTGTTAGTAAATACTTCCAGGGATTCCTGGGTATGCTCGTTATGGGGTACAACCTTCTGAGGGATATACCCTCGCTCCAAGGGACCCTTACAGCAGTGTTATGGACTAATCTCACCCGTCTTCAATGGCGACCGTCATTCATGTATGAAGCCGTATTCCGGTAAAGTGCTGGTGCTGACAGTCTCGCTCCTCCTCAATGCTATGGCCAAATTCGATCAAGTGGATGTTATCATTGTGCTTCGGCCACTTACGTAGATGGAAATTGTATATATATTTTCTCCAGCGGTCAGTGAATCCAGGACCCTCAGCTGACCGCTGGAGAAAATATATATACAATTTCCATCTACGTAAGTGATCGAAGCATGAAGATAACATCCACTTGATCGAATTTGGCCATAGCATTGAGGAGGAGCGAGACTGTCAGCACCAGCACTTTACCGGAATACGGCTTCATACATGAATGACGGTCGCCATTGAAGACGGGTGAGATCAGTCCATAACACTGCTGTAAGGGTCCCTTGGAGCGAGGGTATATCCCTCAGAAGGTTGTACCCCATAACGAGCATACCCAGGAATCCCTGGAAGTATTTACTAACAGCTGATATACTAATAGACTGTATCCCCACTAACTGCTTGACCGCTACAATACTACTGAATAACTACCTCTCTCCCTTGCTTAGCTTTATTTATATGAACTGCTGCTATTGCTAACCGTTACTATTGCTTGGTCACTACCTGGACATTGTTTACACCTTGAGACTGCTTTACTTTTGAGACTTGCATTAACCCTGTACTTGGAATATAGTCTCTTTGTCTTTACATCAAACTAATGCCTCATTGTGGACTGTGCACATTCTATATACTGTATATATATATTAATTTCTTTTTCCAATGGCCATTGGTAACCAAGTTTTTATGATAGTCAGGTTTTAGCTCTTTTTGCTACTAATTTACTTGTTCTTAGGATGTTTAATATATCAGTATGTTAAGGTAATAAATTGATAATTTTGTACTATGGCATTACTAGTATTTTTTACATGTTTATAGGAGAGGGGCTTATTCTTCCTTTGCCTACAGGTTTGATATCCAGCTTTTATGACTTATTAATATAATTCTTTATTCTTATGATTTGTGCTGGTATAGGGCATACTTTTTTCTAACTTACTTTTTCTGTCCCACTCTTCCAATTTCTGATACCAATATAATATAAATTTTTATGCACCGTGCACCCCCTGATATACCTACTTACATATCAGAGGTCAATCAATACAATATTTAATTAGTTAGAGCTGGCATTTCGTTTTCTTTTTATATATACACAGTTGCAAGAAAAAGTATGTGAACCCTTTGGAATGATATGGATTTCTGCACAAATTGGTCATAAAATGTGATCTGATCATCATCTAAGTCACAACAATAGACAATCACAGTCTGCTTAAACTAATAACACACAAAGAATGAAATGTTGCCATGTTTTTATTGAACACACCATGTAAACATTCACAGTGCAGGTGGAAAAAGTATGTGAACCCCTAGACTAATGACATCTCCAAGAGCTAATTGGAGTGAAATGTCAGCCAACTGGAGTCCAATCAATGAGATGATATTGGAGGTGTTGGTTACAGCTGCTCTGCCCTATAAAAAAAACACACCAGTTCTGGGTTTGCTTTTCACAAGAAGCATTGCCTGATGTGAATGATGCCTCGCACAAAAGAGCTCTCAGAAGACCTACGATTAAGAATTGTTGACTTGCATAAAGCTGTAAAGGGTTATAAAAGTATCTCCAAAAGCCTTGCTGTACATCAGTCCACAGTAAGACAAATTGTCTATAAATGGAGAAAGTTCAGCACTGCTGCTACTCTCCCTAGAAGTGGCCGTCCTGTAAAGATGACTGCAAGAGCACAGCACAGACTGCTCAATGAGGTAAAGAAGAATCCTAGAGTGTCAGCTAAAGGCTTACAAAAGTCACTGGCAAATGCAAACATCCCTGTTGGCGAATCTACAATACGTAAAACACTAAACAAGAATGGATTTCATGGGAGGATACCACAGAGGAAGCCACTGCTGTCCAAACAAAACATTGCTGCAAGTTTACAGTTTGCACAAGAGCACCTGGATGTTCCACAGCAGTACTGGCAAAATATTCTGTAGACAGATGAAACCAAAGTTGAGTTGTTTGGAAGAAACACACAACACTATGTGTGGCGAAAAAGAGGCACAGCACACCAACATCAAAACCTCATCCCAACTGTGAAGTATGGTGGTGGGGGCATCATGGTTTGGGGCTGCTTTGCTGCGTCAGGGCCTGGACGGATTGCTATCATCGAAGGAAAAATGTATTCCCAACTTCATCAAGACATTTTGCAGGAGAACTTAAGGCCATCTGTCTACCAGCTGAAGCTCAACAGAAGATGGGTGTTGCAACAGAACAATGACCCAAAGCATAGAAGTAAATCAACATCAGAATGGCTTAAACAGAAGAAAATACGCCTTCTGAAGTGGCCCAGTCAGAGTCCTGACCTCAACCCGATTGAGATGCTGTGGCATGACCTCAAGAAAGCGATTCACACCAGACATCCCAAGAATATTGCTGAACTGAAACAGTTCTGTAAAGAGGAATGGTCAAGAATTACTCCTGACCATTGTGCACGTCTGATCTGCAACTACAGGAAACGTTTGGTTGAAGTTATTGCTGCCAAAGGAGGTTCAACCAGTTATTAAATCCAAGGGTTCACATACTTTTTCCACCTGCACTGTGAATGTTTACATGGTGTGTTCAATAAAAACATGGCAACATTTCATTCTTTGGTGAACACAGAAGTATAGCGCTGATAGCTAAAAGAGAACAAGGCCACTCTAAAACAGTCACCCCAGGACTGTCATGAAAAAAACAAAGTTTAGGAGAAAAAAAGAGGGCGCTAAAAGCTAAGTTCCCACCACACTTGGTCAAATAACAGGAAATGCAGATATAAAAATTTAAATGAATACCTTTACTCACAGTAAAATACAATGAATTACAACAGTACACATTAAAATATGAATAATAAGATAGAAGGGACGTCTCCCTTTAAAATTTGGATTACCACCTTAAAAAGAGTGAAAAATAAGGAAAAAAATTATTTTGTTAAAATGTTTGAGCGTTGTAAAAAGATGCAGCAAGATTGTTACAATGTTAATATCGATCTTGAGTGAAATCTTCACAGTCTTTGTAACAGAGTTTCTTATGTTAGCTGATCGAAAAAATGTTGCAGTTCAGCAAATAGTGTCAGTGTGGAGTTAATATAGTAGAATTTTTCATAAGAATTAAACGATCATGTTGAACACCTTGTTATCAGGTTATACTCACACTTTTCCAAATGACTGTAATAACGGTTTAATAGCTTACACTTTTGGAGATTATCAGAAGTAAACAATATCTCCAAAGTGTTAGTAACTTTTCTTACTTGCTTGAGTCGGCTGAACCCGGTCAGCGTGATTGGAAACTGCTTTCTTTACTCCAAAAATCCTATGCTTGAATCGGCTGAACCCGGTCAGCGTGATTGGAGACAGCTTGTTTTTCCAAACCTCTTTTCATCTTGAAAAAGCCCTATCGGGTGAAACGCGTAGACTTACTTGTGTTATTCCCAACAAAAGACTTTACTCTATCTTCAAATCTAGGTACCTAGTTTTACTCTGTAGCCCGCGCGTGATTCACGCTAAGTGCGGGTCTGTGGATTTTCGTTACCCCCTTGGAATCCTGCAATATCTGACACATAAGAGGTTTGGAAAAACAAGCTGTCTCCAATCACGCTGACCGGGTTCAGCCGATTCAAGCATAGGATTTTTGGAGTAAAGAAAGCAGTTTCCAATCACGCTGACCGGGTTCAGCCGACTCAAGCAAGTAAGAAAAGTTACTAACACTTTGGAGATATTGTTTACTTCTGATAATCTCCAAAAGTGTAAGCTATTAAACCGTTATTACAGTCATTTGGAAAAGTGTGAGTATAACCTGATAACAAGGTGTTCAACATGATCGTTTAATTCTTATGAAAAATTCTACTATATTAACTCCACACTGACACTATTTGCTGAACTGCAACATTTTTTCGATCAGCTAACATAAGAAACTCTGTTACAAAGACTGTGAAGATTTCACTCAAGATCGATATTAACATTGTAACAATCTTGCTGCATCTTTTTACAACGCTCAAACATTTTAACAAAATAATTTTTTTCCTTATTTTTCACTCTTTTTAAGGTGGTAATCCAAATTTTAAAGGGAGACGTCCCTTCTATCTTATTATTCATATTTTAATGTGTACTGTTGTAATTCATTGTATTTTACTGTGAGTAAAGGTATTCATTTAAATTTTTATATCTGCATTTCCTGTTATTTGACCAAGTGTGGTGGGAACTTAGCTTTTAGCGCCCTCTTTTTTTCTCCTAAACATTTCATTCTTTGTGTGTTATTAGTTTAAGCAGACTGTGATTGTCTATTGTTGTGACTTAGATGATGATCAGATCACATTTTATGACCAATTTGTACAGAAATCCATATCATTCCAAAGGGTTCACATACTTTTTCTTGCAACTGTATATCTCGGGTTTAGTGCTCTTGAATATATAAAGTCGGGTTAGTGCGTGAGTATGGGTATTCTATGGGAGAAGAAGTTAACGCAGTCGCATTAATGTTTTGCGCGTTTTGGGTTTATGCCTACACAAAAACGTTTTACTTTCAACTTGTAATACAAGCGCAACCCAAAGCACTCAAAAAGACTCCATCTAGCGAGTTAACGTGCAAGTGGGAGCACTAAATTGCACTCCACTCGTAATCAAGTCCTTAATGGGTTAAATAAAACTTTAGTTTACTCTGCTATTGCTGATTATTTTTCCATCCCAAAATATATACTTTTATAATATGAATGGTACTTACTTGAATAGCAACAAAGCAGTCATCAGTGTGGTCCCTTCTGACGCAGCTAAGTGTGATCTCTGGATTCTTACAAGAGTTAACCAGATCTTTGCACTTTTTATTTTCACTGTCTGACTTAACACACCAGCGAACTTCTCTAGTTTTGGGGAGTGCAGAGCACAATGCTAAGGAAAAAAGAGATAACCGCATTGGGTCATGTCCTTTGTTAATGTGGTTTAAAATTATATCTGTTCGACCTATAAGAAATGGAGCCCATTGACTCAAATTCAATCAGAGAGTTGTATGTTCTGTTCACATTGAAAGGTAGGTTCTTTCAATTGTTCGAATCCTATACTGTAAGATTTTTGTTAAAGGGACATTAAACACTAACGGCTAGATTTAGAGTTTTGTCGGTAACAACCCGCGTAGCTAACGCTGGCTTTTTTCTGGCCGCACCTTTAAAATAACTCTGGTATTGAGAGTCCACAGAATGGCTGCGTTAGCCTCCAAAAAAGGAGCGTACAGCATATTTAACGCCACTGCAACTCTCGATACCAGAGTTGCTTACGGAAGCGGCCAGCTTCAAAAACGTGCTCGTGCACGATTCCCCCATAGGAAACTATGGGGCTGTTTGAGCTGAAAAAAAACCTAACACCTGCAAAAAAGCCGCGTTCAGCTCCTAACGCAGCCCCATTGTTTGCTATGGGGAAACACTTCCTACGTCTGCACCTAACACTCTAACATGTACCCCGAGTCTAAACACCCCTAACCTTACACTTATTAACCCCTATTCTGCCGCCCCGCTATCGCTGACCCCTGTATATTATTTTTAACCCCTAATCTGCCGCTCCGTAAACCGCCGCTACTTACATTATCCCTGTGTACCCCTAATCTGCTGCCCCTAACACCGCCGACCCCTATATTATATTTATTAACCCTTAATCTGCCCCCCACAACGTCGCCTCCACCTGCCTACACTTATTAACCCCTAATCTGCCGAGCGGACCGCACCACTATTATTATAAAGTTATTAACCCCTAATCCGCCTCACTAACCCTATAATAAATAGTATTAACTCCTAATCTGCCCTCCCTAACATCGCCGACACCTAACTTCAATTATTAACCCCTAATCTGCCGACTGGAGCTCACCGCTATTCTAATAAATGTATTAACCCCTAAAGCTAAGTCTAACCCTAACACTAACACCCCCCTAAATTTAATATAATTTTAATCTAACGAAATTAATTAACTCTTCTTAAATAAATTATTCCTATTTAAAGCTAAATACTTACCTGTAAAATAAATCCTAATATAGCTACAATATAAATTATAATTATATTATAGCTATTTTAGGATTAATATTTATTTTACAGGTAACTTTGTATTTATTTTAACCAGGTACAATAGCTATTAAATAGTTAAGAACTATTTAATAGCTAAAATAGTTAAAATAATTACAAATTTACCTGTAAAAGAAATCCTAACCTAAGTTACAATTAAACCTAACACTACACTATCAATAAATAAATTAAATTAAATACCTATAATTATCTACAATTAAACCTAACACTACACTATCAATAAATAAATTAAATACAATTCCTACAAATAAATACAATGAAATAAACTAACTAAAGTACAAAAAATAAAAAAGAACTAAGTTACAAAAAATAAAAAAATATTTATAAACGTTAGAAAAATATTACAACAATTTTAAACTAATTACACCTACTCTAAGCCCCCTAATAAAATAACAAAGCCCCCCAAAATAAAAAAATGCCCTACCCTATTCTAAATTACTAAAGTTCAAAGCTATTTTACCTTACCAGCCCTGAACAGGGCCCTTTGCGGGGCATGCCCCAAGAAGTTCAGCTCTTTTGCCTGTAAAAAAAAACATACAATACCCCCCCAACATTACAACCCACCACCCACATACCCCTAATCTAACCCAAACCCCCCTTAAATAAACCAAACACTAAGCCCCTGAAGATCTTCCTACCTTATCTTCACCATACAAGGTTCACCGATCGATCCAGAAGAGCTCCTCCGATGTCCTGATCCTAGCCCAAGAGGGGGGCTGAAGAGGTCCATGATCCGGCTGAAGTCATCACCCAAGCGGGAGCTGAAGAGGTCCATGATCCGGCTGAAGTCTTCATCCAAGCGGGAGCTGAAGAGGTCCATGATCCGGATGAAGTCTTCTATCAACGGCATCTTCAATCTTCTTTCTTCGGGAGCTATCATCTTCCATCTGACGCGGAACATCCTCTTCTCCCGACGCCTACTCGCCGAATGACGGTTCCTTTAAATGACGTCATCCAAGATGGCATCCCTCGAATTCCGATTGGCTGATAGGATTCTATCAGCCAATCGGAATTAAGGTAGGAATATTCTGATTGGCTGATGGAATCAGCCAATCAGAATCAAGTTCAATCCGATTGGCTGATTCAACAAAATTAAACCTAAAACTTATGAAAATAAAAAAGCTTTTTACAGGGCATTGCCCCAAGATAAACAGCTCTTTTACAGAAAAAAAGTCTAAGTCCCCCTAACAGTAAACCCCCACCAACCAACCCCCAAAATAAAAGAACTGAACACTAAAAAACCTAAACTACCCATTGCCCTGAACAGGGCATTTGTTTCGGCATTGCCCTTAAAAGGGCATTTAGCTCTTTTACTGTCCATCCCTAATCTAAATAAAACAAAACCCCCCAAAAAAACCTAAGTCTAACCCCCAGGTTGGTACTCACCGTTCCTGAAGTCCGGCAGAGAAGGTCCTGTTCCAGGCGGTGAAGTCTTCTTCCAAGTGGCGACCTCTTCTTTCTTCTTCCAGGAACATCCGGCGTGGAGTGGAGCTGAAGTCCGATGACCACAGAGCTGAAGACCGGTGACCCTGGAACTGAAGACCGGCGATCCTGGAACTGAAGACTGTCGACCCTGGAACTGAAGACCAGCAACCACGGAGCCATGGAGCGTGGAGGATCCTCTTCGTACGATGAATAGTGAATTCAAGGTACTCGATTAAAGATGGCGTCCCTTGAATTCCTATTGGCTGATTTGATTCTTCAAATTCAAATCAGCCAATAGGATGAGAGCTACTGAAATCCTATTGGCTGATTTAAACAGGGGGACTTAGACTTTTTTTTTCTGTAAAAGAGCTGTTTATCTTGGGGCAATACCCTGCAAAAAGCCCTTTTAAGGGCTACTGGCAGTTTATTCTTATTTTAAGTTTTTTTTTATTTTGGGGGGCTTTTTTATTTTCATAGGGATTAGGGTTAATTTTGTAAACTTTGGTAATTTGTTTTTTTATTTTCTGTAATATTAGATTTTTTTTATTTTCTGTAACTAGGTTTAATTTTTGGGGGTTAGACTTAGGTTTTTTTTAAAAAAAAATATATATATATTTTTTAGATTAGGGATGGACAGCAAAAGAGCTGAATGCCCTTTTATGGGCAATGCCCATACAAATGCCCTTTTCAGGGCAATGGATAAATTAGGTTTTTTAGTGTTAGGTTTATTTATTTTGGTGGGTTTTACTGTTAAGGGGGACTTTTAAGGGCTATTGGTAGTTTAGCATTAGATTAGGAGGTGTTTTTATTTTGGGGGGGCTTTTTTATTTTCATAGGGATTAGGTTTTATTTGTTTATTTTTTTCTGTAGTTCATTTTTTTGTTGTTTTATTAACACAGACTGAGCGGGGAGAGAGAGCAAATGAGAGGGGAGAGAGAGCAAACGAGAGGGGAAAGAGAGCAAAAGAGATGGGAGAGAGAGAGCAAAAGAGAGGGGGGAGAGAGCAAAAGAGAGGGGGGGAGAGCAAAAGAGAGGGTGGAGAGAGAGCAAAAGAGAGTAGGGGGAGAGAGCAAAAGAGATGGCGGAGAGAGAACAAAAGAGAGGGGGGGGGGGGAGAGCATAAGAGAAGGGGGAGAGAGAGCAAAAGGGGTGGTGAAAGAATCCACCTGGATGGATTCTTTCACCACTCTGCTTTTTTAGGAATCCACCTGTGGTAGCAGCGTAAGCTGCATCCAGGTGGATTCTTTCACCACCCTGCCATTTTCGTAATCCACCTGGATGCAGCGTAAGCTGCATGGTGGTTCCTTCACTACAATAGACTGCCCTTCAGAAAATGGCAGGGTGGTTTGGTGGTTCCGTCACCACAATAGACTGCCCTTCAGAAAATGGCAGGGTTGTTCCATCACCACAATAGACTGCCCTCTGGGCAGACTTTCCCACTAGTTGGAAATAATGGTAAAAAATCCAAATACAATATTCCTCCAAAATAAATACCCACATGGACGTTTGGATAAATCTTTTGGTAGAAACAATGTTTTTGCTTATGCACATGTCTACATTAAACTTTTTAGGCTACAGTAGAAAAAATAATCCATTACCTATGCTGTAATATTTTAAAGGGACATAAAACTCCAAAATGAAAATGCTGTAATGTGTTATTATTATTATAGCACTATTGCTTGCAAATAACTATACAAAGGAACTAATCACATAGTAGTGAGATACAGAGCAGCAATGCACTACTGGGACCTAGCTTAACACATCTGGTGAGCCAATGACAAGAGGAATTGGTTTGTAACCACTAACCAGCAGCTAGGTCCCTGTAGTGCATTGCTACTCCTGAGCCTACCTAGGTATGCTTTTCAGCAATGGGTGACAAGAGAACAACGTAAATTTGATAATAGAAAATTTAAATTTGACTTTATTATCCCTTTAATCAGTAAAATGTGACAGCCCTTACACCAGAAATTCACTGGATTCAGTAACAATTTCTAAGGTTGCAAGCAAGTATCTAATGTCTTAGAGTCTCCACTGAGCATAATGAGAAAATGGGCTGAACTTCAACCTTCAAGAAAGCTGCTACCTGTTTCCTACTGGCAGTGATGGGCTTATTTTGTGACAACCTACAAACATAGTAATGATGTGACCAATCAGCCAGTCATGTAAAGGAAAAAGCTTAATACATATGCTAAGGACTGCAAGCAAACTCCAATGGCAAATAATAAATAGAACCATGTAATATAATTACATAAAGGACAACAATTCTCAAAAAGCAAAAAATAAATAGAACTTAAATATTCTGCTACCTGGCACTAGACCAGGGATGGGGAACCTTGGCACTCCTGATGTTTCAGAACTACATTACCCAGGATGCTTAGGCACTCTGAAGTCCAGTTGAGCATCATGGGAAACATAGTGCTGAAACATCTGGAGGGCCAAGGTTCCCCATCCCTGCACTTGACCCTTCTATTATTATCTAATACCTATCAATAGTAAAATAACCAGTAGCTGACTCAATAAAAAATAACCAATAAGAAAAAAAAAACTTATTAAAAATAAGTTTGTTCAGACAGAGCATAAAATAGTAATAGACATTTTAGTTTACTTTTGTTGTCAAAACGTTTGTGTACTTTATTGAAAAGCATATGCAGGTCGTCTCGAGCACTACTGGGAGGTGGCTGGTGGCTATGCACATATGCCTCTTGACATTCACCAAAAGTCATCAGGAAACTCCCATTAAAGCATTGCTTCACAAGTTAAATTTTTTCTTTGTCACTTTAATAACATATTACTGCATAGGTTAAAGAATATTTTGTCTGCCATAGCCCAAAACAAGTTACACGTTTTATACCTTTAAATTTAAAGATTCCCATTCAACTCTGAAATAATGATTTGGTGTCCTTATTTATAATAAAAAAGAATAGCAGAGCATTAGATAAAGAGCAGTTTAGTAAACTTGTAATCTCAATCATATGCTATAAATATTACCTTGCTATTTAATTGTTTACTGGAAAAAGCTGATGTTGTAAAGAAAACATCCATGTGTGTTACAGCTCACATTTTAAATGATTATTGCTGCATGACATTACCCAGAAAGCCCACCCCTTATAAAGGATCACTAATTCACTGGGTATTTTTTATTGCTAGAAGAACTTCTCAACTACAATAACTAGAAGCAAAAGCACTATAGCATAAACACAATACAGAGGGATATTTAGAGTACAACAAATTAAATATTGTATCATAACCACACACAAAAACAATTTTATTAGTATAAATAGTTTAGAAGCTACTTTATACAATATACTTATCATCATAAACTTGTAAAAATACAAAACCTATTACTACCAGTCATAACATATTGTGCATACAGATATAAAACACATCACTAAACAGTTCTTTCATTAAAACACAATCATTCAGTTTTTATATGGTACTTACCCAGCATCCCAAGGCATAGTGCTACATGGAAAGTGGAAGCCATTTTTTTTTTATCTCTCAGGGTTCTGAAGTGATGTTCCCCACAAACCTTTCCTGTGGAGGGATGTTAGCAAAACCTCACTGCCCTCTATAATGCAAAGGGTAAGCTGAGTGGACAGAATTTGTCCTTTGTAGTGTTTACCTAATGGTGTTTCTCAATATTATCCTTCACCCTATCCCTCTGCTTAGTTCCTGTAGACAGACAGGAGATTTTTTAGTACAATGAACTTTTAATGTGTGCAAGCTTAGAATGTGTTTTGGTGCAGCAAGATAAACTTTCATTCCCTGTGTTCTAAAAAAAGGAAGACATTTCTAGTATTTAGAATGAGTGGGCAATTTTTAATAAGCATTTCAGTAATTAGGTGGTCACAATTCTCAGTTAGAGGACTTATTTCCAAACCAATTTATCATGTTTTTTTGCTCTATTTCAGGGACTATAAATCCAGTTTGTGTATCATGGTTTAATGGAGGGGACTAACTGTTTTTGTTTTGTGTTTTGTGAGTCTTCCATATTCTCTAGACAAGGGCGTTAGTTGGAATAACTGTTCAACCAAGGTCTGGCTTGTAAACAAGGTGTTCTGTTGTGTAGTGAAAATTTTTGTTTTCTAAACTCTCTATTGTACTATGCTCACTTATGTTTACAGTGTCTATGTAACTATGGGGTCGATTGCAATCCTAGAAATGTAAATAAAATTATTCTACAAATGTCATCATTAAAGTCTATGGGGATTTTTGTATATAAATAATTTGTTAAGCTTTTCTAAAGGATTATTATCAAACCCATAATCATATAAAAATAGTGTCAGTTGACCTCATTAGATGCTTTCAGCTACCTATTTGAATTACAGACTGACAGTTACCTGTTATCAAGGGGGAAAAATGTAAAATAAATAGCAAACAGAAAGATGAGTGCCCCAAAACCCCCTTTAATTATGCACATACTGTAGACTAATATAAACATAATATTTACATTTACCGTCCCTTTAAGTATTGATAATTTTACTTTATTGCTATGTTATTCTACCCCTTTTATTTTTTTTAATTTTTAATTTTATTTTTTTTTAAAGTTTTTATTGAAGTAACAATAGTCAAATACAAACATAAGATGAAGTTGCACAGCATTGTAGTACATCAATTAGAAAAAAAAAAAGAAAAAAGAAAACATCGAGTACATTAGGTCTGCGTCTATTTAAATAGTTTGAGAAAACCAGAACCTCAGATATGGGGAGCGATCCGATATGCAGCGTAGTTTGCGGCGCAAGCGAGGGAACCCCCGCCACCCGCAGTTTCAGGTCACAACTCGAGCTATCCTATATACGGCGCCGTCAGTTGCTAAAGTGCCGTAAGTCTGATAAACCAGCGATGTCCAGAAATCTGCGTAAGTACAAATTTCTGGAGTCGCCAGTGACTTACGGCACTTTAGAAACTGCCGGCGCCTACAAAACCTGACTAAAGTATGAAATCACCCGCACTGTCTAACACGCCTCCCAAACATAGCCCGACACGTATACTCCTCTATCCGCTATCCCCCTCACTATCCTAACAATAAAAAATATATTAACCCCTAAACCGCCACTCCCGGACCCCGCCGCCACCTAATAAAGTTATTAACCCCTAAACGCCATCTATTTTATAATTATTAACCCCAAATTTAATCCCCCTACACCGCTGCCACCTATATTAAATTATTTAACCCCTAATCTAATCCCCTTACACCGCCACCACCTATATTAAATTATTTAACCCCTAATCTAATCCCCCTACCCCGACGCCAGCTATATTAAATTATTTAACCACTAAAATACTAAACTATCCCTACCACTAAACCTAAGTCTATCCCTACAAATAGCCCTGAAAAGGGCTTTTTGCGTGGCATTATTCCAAAGTAAACTGCTCTATTGCCAGCCCTTAAAAGGGCTTTTTGCGGGGCATGCCCCAAAGAAAACTGCTCTTTTACCAGACCTTAAAAGGGCTTTTGGCGGGGCTTTGTCACAAAGTAAACTGCTCTTTTGCCTACAATCTAAATCCCCCTACACCGCCGCCACCTATAATAAATGTATTACCCCCTAATCTAATCCCCCCTACACCGCCGCCACCTATATTAAACACATTAACCCCTTATCTAATCCCCCTACACCGCCGCCAGCTATATTAACTATATTAACCCTAATTATATTAGGGTTAATATAGTTAATATCGTTATTATATTATATATATATTAAGTATAATAACCCTATCTAACTCTAACATCCCTAACTAAACTCTTATTAAAATAAATCTAATATTAATATTATTAATTAAAATATTCCTATTTAAATCTAAATACTTACCTATAAAATAAACCCTAAGATAGCTACAATGTAATTAATAATTACATTGTAGCTATTTTAGGGTTTATATTTATTTTACAGGTAACTTGGTATTTATTTTAACTAGGTACAATAGCTATTAAATAGTTAATAACTATTTAATAGCTACCTAGTTAAAATAATTACCAATTTACCTGTAAAATAAATGCTAACCTAAGTTACAAATACACCTACACTATCAATAAATTAAATAAACTACAAATATCTAAACTAAAATACAATTAAATACACTAAACTAAATTACAAAAACAAACAAACACTAAATTACAAAAAATAAAAAAAAGATTACAAGATTTTTAAGCTAATTACACCTATTCTAAGCCCCCTAATAAAATAATAAAGCCCCCCAAAATAAAAAAAATTCCCTACCCTATTCTAAATTAAAAAAATTAGCTCTTTTACCTTACCAGCCCTTAAAAGGGCCTTTTGCGGGGCATGCCCCAAAGAAAACTGCTCTTTTGCCTGAAAAAAAAAAAAAACACAATACCACCCCCCCAACATTACAACCCACCACCCACATACCCCTAATCTAACCCAAACCCCCCTTAAATAAACCTAACACTACCCCCCTGAAGATCTCCCTACCTTGTATTCACCCAGCCGGGCAGAACTCTTCATCCGATCCGGGCGATGTCTTCAATCAAGCGGCAGTGAAGTCTTCTTCCATCCGAGCGATGTCTTCAAGCAAGCGGCAGAGAGTCTTCTTCCATCCGGCGATGTCTTCAAGCAAAGCGGCATCTTCAATCTTCTTTCTTCGCTCCTCCGCCGCAGAGCATCCATCCGGCACGACGACTTCCCAACGAATGAGGTTCCTTTAAATGACGTCATCCAAGATGGCGTCCGTCGAATTCCGATTGGCTGATAGGATTCTATCAGCCAATCGGAATTAAGGTAGAAAAATCTGATTGGCTGATTGAATTAGCCAATCAGATTCAAATGCCCTTTTCAGGGCAATACCCATACAAATGCCCTTTTCAGGGCAATGGGGAGTTTAGTTTTTTTAGATAGGATTTTATTTGGGGGGTTTGGTTGTGTGGGTGGTGTATTTTACTGTTGGGGGGTTGTTTGTATTTTTTTTTACAGGTAAAAGAGCTGATTACCTCAGGGCAATGCCCCGCAAAAGGCCCTTTTAAGGGCTATTGGCAGTTTAGTGTAGCTAGGGTTTTTTTATTTTGGGGGGCTTTTTTATTTTGATAGGGCTATTAGATTAGGTGTAATTAGTTTAAATATTTGATAATTTCTTTTTTATTTTGTGTAATTTAGTGGGGGGTTTTTGCAATTTAATTAATTGTATTTAATTTATGTAATTTATTTATTTGTAGTGTAAGGTTAGGTGTTAGTGTAACTCAGGTTAGGTTTTATTTTACAGGTAAATTTGTATTTATTTTAACTAGGGGATTGACACCCCCTGCTAGCGGCCAATTGGCCGCGAATGTGCAGGGGGCGGCATTGCACAAGCATTTCACTAGAAATGCTTGCGCAATGATAAATACTGACAGCGTATGCTGTCAGCATTTTTTGATGTCCGTCTGCACAATGATAATTTGGCCCCTATGAATGTAATCATAAAACAATTATTTTATTTATGCCCTAGCGGTATGATCCTTGCTCATAAAAGGTGGAGCCTTCTTCTCTAGCTTTTATGCTATTTTTTGTAAAACCACCAAGTTTGATTTTTTTCCTCACAAGATCTGGAAATCTTGAAATCCTTTTTGAAACCCAATTGGAAGACAAATGGTATTTATAGATTTCCTTAGTAGATTCTAGATATTACACAAACGGTTGTAACTACATTAAGCGTATAAAGCAGAGCTTTATTGCCCTTCTGATGATCAGGATAGAATAATACATTATACTATTCTTAGAATTAACCAGAAGAAATATAACCTCTTAAAATTGCATTATTCTTACAAGTTCTTAGATCTTAAATTCATCTAGCTGTGGATAAAATCATTCTTTTAAAATACCTGAAAACAGGAATATGCTACCTTAATGAAACTGAAAGAGCAAAATACTTCACTTTCAGAGAAATAGTGGTAATTAGATATGTGTATGAGTAAACATTTGGTTTGGCCTAATTTTGTCCATGCAGGCAGTTTTGCGTTATGGTGCGATACAGCTATACCTCTAAAAAATTGGCCATTGTGCGTGGAATGGCAGGTCTCTTGTACTACAAGTCGTGGCGGTATAGCTATAAGGCAAGTGTTTTAGCCTGTAACGCAATGATCCATTCCGCACTCATAGTGCCGTATTGCAGGTTGTTCGAGCAGGTTATAACGCTAGTTATCCATTCCGCGATCTGAGACCAGTAGTTATGGATTGTGCGGAAAAAAAAATGTTTCACAAAACTCATAAGTAAAATGTTACAAAGTACACTAACACCCATAAACTACCTATTAACCCCTAAACCATCACCCTCCCGCATTGCAAATACTATAATAAATTTATTAACACCTAATCCGCCGCCCACCCACATCGCCAACACTAAATAAATCTATGTAGAGATAGAAAAAAGAAGAAGGCGCCACAATAGTGAAAATCAGTGGTGTTAGATCTTCACAGACACATACGAGTTGTACTTACTAGATGAAAGGCACTTGAGAAGTGCCACAGCAGCACTCTGGACTCTTAATAGCTGCCCAGATAGCTATCCTTTCGCTCATGAAAAGGGTACAGAAACTCCAAGAGAGTGCAGAAACCCCACAGTCAGGATCGTAGTGGCCAATCTTTATGCTGCTTAGAGTACTCTGCAACACAGTGTGAGGTCAATATTTCAACTGTTTGTTCCCAAAAAAGAGTCCAAAGATGATTCAATTTGCTCAATGATTGAAAAGTCGTGATGACCAATAGTGTAAATACAACTACTGCTTTATTAAAACAATAAAAATCACACAGCGCGTTTCCCGGTCCACTGACCACTTCTTCAGGTGTGTAAAAACAAATAAAACATCACGACTTAAAAAACTATTCTCGGCGTCTATTGCCGTATAATGCGCATGCGTATGCAAATACCTGGACCAATGAGAGAATCAGCTTCGACCGGCTTCCAATCCATTGGTGCATTGTCGTGGGTGTGTAATAAAACACCCCTTTCTAATGCAATCAAAGTATGCCACGTAGTTGTGACTAGGGAGCCAAACAGGCGATTCTTGAATGAATTATACTATAAGTACAAATTTTGTGATAATACTCGTTAAGCCCAGAGTCCCCCCCTCCTACGTTACGAGTGGGGTGATCACGGATAAAGAGTATTATTGTACTTAAATATTAAAATCCATATGAATATTAATCAAATATTCGCAAGGTAGATATATTTTGAACAAGGAGCAATAAGTTAAAGAAGCCGGCTCAGCCATACATTTTAATCAGCCAGAGATCAACATACGTATAAACCCTAATTGATGATTCATATATTAAAGTGAATACTTCTTAACATAAGAAACTTAACAAGAGCATACCCCTAATGTGACAGTTAAGATATTGCGATATATACAAACATAGTTGCAATAAATTAATGTCATTAAAACACAATACACTGTACTATATCCTATGTCCATAAAATATACATCAAAATATAGCAAAATAAAAAAATAAAAAAAATAGTGTGTATAAATAAGAAACTGATAAATATATAAACAAAGTTAATATGGATGCTGATGACAAAAATAACCAATTGAAGTATTGTCTGATGAAAATTAATATGATTGTGAATAAATATAAGAGAGAGAGGATCATATATATAGAACCCAAAAACTCCATTATATAAATGCATGTAAAATTTAATACTAATCAAACACCTAAACTATGAGGGTGAGTGATAACTATATGTTGTACTCATAATACTAATTCTCTAAAGAATGATGGAGTGATAAACAGAAACCTCCAATTTGGGGATATACTATGAAAAATATAAATACTGGAATAGTACCCGCTAGTTAGATGGAAGAAACATAAAGATAGGACAATAATGCCCCATTAATATTGTTAATACATTTTTAACTCTGGAGCAGGTCTATTAAGATAAATACCAAACAACAAACATGTATCTAACCTATACGTATAGTACTTAAACTATAAATAATAAAAAAATAAAAATATAAAAAATGTATATAACTAGATAAAATCTGTTAATTAAATCTGGCAATTTAATTAAAGGCAGACATATCTATATGTTCATTTAATCCATGTGGGTTGATAGTTTTAATTTTCCAGATCCAATAAGTCTCTCTTTGTCTTAAATATAGAAGCTTATTCCTTCCCCATTTAGGGGTAATATGTTCAATAGGAAAGATTTTAAAGATATTAGATTCACCTTCATGGAATTTTGCTCTATGACGGGGTACACTATGATTAACTATAGTCTTTTTGAGGTTCTTTAGATGTTCACCCCACCTCTTTTTTAGGGGTCTAGAAGTTCTACCAATATATTGTATTCCGCATTTCATTGCAACAGATATACTACAAATGTGGAATCACAGGTGAATGGGATGTAATATGAAATTCCTCTTTGGTAGAATAAGATCTAAAATCCACCCTATTCTCGGTGGTGTACGTACATAGGCCACAGTTAGGTCTATTACATCTAAAAAAAAACGTTTCTACCTGATAATGGAGTAGACTTATTAAGTGATTTATTTCCAGTTTTCGTACATTGTTTTCTCATAACTACCTTGCTAGGAGAAAGTCTATTTTTCAAAGAAGGAGCCCTCCTAAAAGTGCAAATTGGAGCCTCATCTATCAGATCCTTAAGTATCGGGTCTCCCTTTAATATAAACCAATGCTTATATAGAATACTTTTAATTCTATTGTGGTTGTTATTATACCGTGTTATAAACCATGTACTGTTGTTTGATTTCTCTTTAGTAAGCTCTTTCTTTTGTCTCTGATCCCTATTATTTGTGTTGAAAAATTCAGATCTATCCTTATTTCTTGCTCTAATGTAGCTATCTTCTATCAGTTTTAATGGGTATTTCCTCTCTAGAAATCTATTTTTCAAGATCTTAGATTGTTCATCATGTACTAACAGATCCGTACAATTTCTACGGATTCTGCAGAATTGATTATACAGAATGTTTTCTTTCCAAGGTTTATAATGATTGCTTTTATAGTTCAAGTAGCTATTTGTATCTACTGTTTTTAAAAAAGTTTTTGTTCGAACAGTTCCATCACTTCCCCAATACAACACTAAATCTAAAAAATCAATTTTATCTTTATCCATTTTAGATGTAAATTGGAGGCCCATGTTGTTATTATTGAGTGACTCCACAAATTGAATGGCTGAGGTCTCAGAGCCACTCCAAATAAACAACAGAATCATCAATAAAATGGCCATATAAGACTAGGCTGGCCCTCAGGGGAGAATTTTATATATATTCTTCTTCAAATATCCCCATGAACAAATTAGAAAAACTGGGGGGAAACCTGGTCCCCATGGCCGTTCCCTTGATCTGTAGACAAAACTGTTCCTGGAACACAAAATAATTGTGCTCCAGGACAAAAGCGATAGCCTTCAAAAGGAACAACCTCTGTTCTACAGGTAGATAAATATCTCTTGTTAAAAATGTTTTTATTGCTTTTAAACCAAGATCATGTGCTATATTTGAATATAGCGCTGATACATAACAAGACATCCATAATAAATTTGGCCAGTGTTGTTTGAACTTAGATAGCTTACATATTAAATCAGGGTATCTTTAATGTAAGATGGTAGACCTAAAAGCGATTTTTTCAGGAACTGGTCAATATATTCTGACAGGTTACATGTCAGATTACCAGTACCTGAAATAATCGGCTGCCCAGGTGGGATTTTTTGTACATTTATGGATTTTAGGGAGGTGGGTAATAGTGTGCAAGATTTGGGGCACTGGGAGTCAGGTATTCTTTTTCTTTTTTAGTAAGAATGCCTTCAAGGAACCCAGCATCAATAAGTTATTAAGTTTGATTAGAAATTGTTTAGTCTGATTCTTTTTAGCCAACCTTGATAAAGCTTTAAGTTCATATATGTTCAAATTGGATTTACTATTATTAGTGCCTAGCAAGCCAAATTCTTCCAAAACTAAATTTTGGAAGAGTAAAATACTATGGCTAGTTGTAGGGGGATTGAAATTAGACTATAACATTAAATTAGAATGTATATAGTCATCAAATAAAGAGTCACATAGACTCTCAGGTTCATAAAATGTCAGTAACAGGTCCTTTCTACCATATTATCTTTCATTATTTGGAAGTTGTTTTTCAAGGCTCAATTTCTTTTCACTAAAATACCTTTGTATAGAGAGCTTTCTAATGAACCTATTTAAATCAACAAATAGTTCAAACAAGCTATGATCATTAGAGGGGCAAAATACAAGACTCTATTTAACACACAAATTTCCTCATTAGATAGTGGATGGCTAGTAAGGTTAAATATACCATCTTTCATTCTCTTAAATTTCTCCTTTTGGTAGATTTTGCTCTCCCTCTGCTGCCACATTGGCGTACATTCTTTTTTTTTGAGGGGGTTAAGAATTCTTTCCTGGTTTGTTCCCTTTTCTAATTGTTTTAAACTATTTGGTGCTTGTCTTGGATGAGGTCTGTAATGATTTTGATTTAGGTGAATTACCTGAGGCTTTTCTTCTGGATAAAATGATCTCTCTCTCCTACTCTCCTGTTCAGACTGTATAGGGATTTAAATAATTCCTATTCCCATAGTGGTTCTCTATGTTGCTGCCTTTCCTGCCAATTATCCTCATGCTCTTCTATAATTATAGGAATATGTTTTAGGTGTATAATTGTTCTCTCTATTATACTGTCCAAAATTTTTTTATTATTTTTAAACCCTCTCATTTTCCAAGGAGATCCAGATTGTCTAGAAGGTCCTGGCGATTGATAGTCATAACTAGGATTCCACTGTTTCTATAGGATGAGTATGGTAAACATCCTTATATACTACATTTCTTTTTTTATCCTTGGGTTTTTTATAATTTACCCTTAACCCCATTTCTCTTTTGTATCATTAGTGGTAATTGGAACCTTCATTTGAGATTCCTTCAACTTCTACTGTATTTTCAGTGTTCGATTTACTACTATATAGCACCCTTCTAAATAATCCTTCTCATCTCTAGCTAATTTCTTTACCTTCATTTTAATTAATTTCTTTTGGTAATTGTCAGATTTATCTAAGATTTCTTTGTTCTTATTGGCATAATCTGGATGTTGTTCAAATTTTGTAAATTGTCGATTTCAGATTCAATATTTTTCAGGAGTGTTTCTCTATATTCTATCAATAAATCAATCAGCTTAAATGAACATTCTCACAGTAAATTTTGCCATTTCTGTGTCAAATCAGAATCATTAGTGAATGAACATAATTTGGAGATCCTAAGGCCTCTTGGTATATGTCTTTAGGGTATCAATATCCCACCAGTGTCTATCCCCTTGTTTAAGGGCATCTTCAAGTTTATGAAACAATTGTGTTAAAGACAAAGTATTATTATCCATAGCTGGGGACAAATCTATCAAATTATCACTATTACTCAGAGTCAAATGACTCTGATTTCTTTGTTCCTTACTTTGTTCCGATCAGCCAATAGAATGCGAGCTCAATCTGATTGGCTGATTGGATCAGCCAATCGGATTGAACTTGATTCTGATTGGCTGATTCCATCAGCCAATCAGAATATTCCTACCTTAATTCCGATTGGCTGATAGAATCTTATCAGCCAATCGGAATTCGAGGGACGCCATCTTGGATGACGTCCCTTAAAGGAACCGTCATTCGTCGGGAGACAACGGAAGAAGAGGATGGATCCGCGTCGGCTGCTTCAAGATGGACCCGCTCCGCACCGGATGGAAGAAGATCGAAGATGCCGCTTGGAGAAGATGTTTGCCGGTCCGGATGTCCTCTTCTTGCCGGATAGGAGGAAGACTTTGGAGCCTCTTCTGGACCTCTTCAGCACCGGATGCCAGGACGGATCGGTGATACCTGGATGGTGAAGACAAGGTAGGAAGATCTTCAGGGGCTTAGTGTTAGGTTTATTTAAGGGGGGTTTGGGTTAGATTAGGGGTATGTGGGTGGTGGGTTGTAATGTTGGGGGGGGTATTGTATGTTTTTTTTTACAGGCAAAAGAGCTGATTTTCTTGGGGCATGCCCCGCAAAGGGCCCTGTTCAGGGCTGGTAAGGTAAAAGAGCTTTTACATTTATTAATTTAGAATAGGGTAGGGAATTTTTTATTTTGGGGGTCTTTGTTATTTTATTAGGGGGCTTAGAGTAGGTGTAATTAGTTTAAAATTGTTGTAATATTTTTCTAATGTTGGTAAATATTTTTTTATTTTTTGTAACTTAGTTCTTTTTTATTTTTTGTACTTTAGTTAGTTTATGTAATTGTAGTTATTTGTAGCAATTGTATTTAATTTATTTATTGATAGTGTAGTGTTAGGTTAATTGTAGGTAATTGTAGGTAGTTTATTTAATTAATTTATTGATAGGGTAGTGTTAGGTTTAATTATAACTTAGGTTAGGATTTATTTTACAGGTAAATTTGTTATTATTTTAACTAGGTAACTATTAAATAGTTCTTAACTATTTAATAGCTATTGTACCTGGTTAAAATAATTACAAAGTTACCTGTAAAATAAATATTAATCCTAAAATAGCTATAATATAATTATAATTTATATTGTAGCTATATTAGGATTTATTTTACAGGTAAGTATTTAGCTTTAAATAGGAATAATTTATTTAATAAGAGTTAATTAATTTCGTTAGATTTAAATTATATTTAAGTTAGGGGGTGTTAGTGTTAGGGTTAGACTTAGCTTTAGGGGTTAATCCATTTATTATAGTAGCGATGAGCTCCGGTCGTCAGATTAGGGGTTAATAATTGAAGTTAGGTGTCGGCGATGTTAGGGAGGGCAGATTAGGGGTTAATACTATTTATGATAGGGTTAGTGAGGCGGGTTAGGGGTTAATAACTTTATTATAGTAGCGGTGCGGTCCGCTCGGCAGATTAGGGGTTAATAAGTGTAGGCAGGTGTCGGCGACGTTGAGGGGGGCAGATTAGGGGTTAATAAATATAATATAGGGGTCGGCGGTGTTAGGGGCAGCAGATTAGGGGTACATAGGGATAATGTAAATTGCGGCGGTTTACGGAGCGGCAGATTAGGGGTTAATAATATAATGCAGGTGTCAGCGATAGCGGGGGCGGCAGATTAGGGGTTAATAAGTGTAAGGTTAGGGGTGTTTAGACTCGGGGTACATGTTAGGGTGTTAGGTGCAGACGTAGGAAGTGTTTCCCCATAGGAAACAATGGGGCTGCGTTAGGAGCTGAACGCTGCTTTTTTGCAGGTGTTAGGTTTTTTTTCAGCTCAAACAGCCCCATTGTTTCCTATGGGAGAATCGTGCACGAGCACGTTTTTGAGGCTGGCCGCGTCCGTAAGCAACTCTGGTATCGAGAGTTGCATTTGCGGTAAAAATGCTCTACGCTCCTTTTTTGGAGCCTAACGCAGCATTTTTTTGAACTCTCGATACCAGAGTTAATTTTATGGTGCGGCCAGAAAAAAGCCCGCGGAGCGTTATCAGCCCATCTACCGCCAAACTCCAAATCTAGGCCTAAAAAGATTTTGAAAAATAGATTTCTAGAGAGTAAATACCCGTTAAAACTGATAGAAGATAGCTACATTAGAGCAAGAAATAAGGATAGATCGGAATTTTTCAACACAAATAATAGGGATCAGAGACAAAAGAAAGTGCTTACTAAAGAGAAATCAAATAAAAGTACACTGCTTATAACACGGTATAATAACAACCACAATAGAATTAAAAGTATTCTACATAAGCATTGGTTTATATTAAATGGAGACCTAAAACTTAAGGATCTGATAGCTGAGGCTCCTATTTGCACTTTTAGGAGGGCTCCTTCTTTGAAAAATAGACTTGCTCCTAGCAAGGTAGTTATGAGAAAACAATGTACGAAAACTGGAAATAAATTACTTAATAAGGAACCTCAAAAAGACTATAGTTAATCATAGTGTACCCCGTCATACAGCAAAATTCCATGAAGGTGAATCTAATATATTTAAAATCTTTCCTATTGAACATATTACCCCTAAATGGGGAAGGAATAGGCTTCTATATTTAAGACAAAGAGAGACTTATTGGATCTGGAAAATGAAAACTATCAACCCACATGGATTAAATGAACATATAGATATGTCTGCCTTTAATTAAATTGCCATATTTAATTAACAGATTGTATCTAGTTATATCCAATTTTTTAAGTACCGCGGTTCCAACCCTTGCGCCCACTCTCTCCCCACTCTCTCTTTTGCGCTCTCTCCCTCCTCTCTTTTGCGCTCTCTCTCCCCCCTCTCTTTTGAGCTCTTTCTCTCCCCCTATTTTGCACTCTCTCTCCCCCCTCTTTTGCTCTCTCTCCCCCCCCTCTTTTGCTCTCTCTCTCCCCTCTTGTGCTCTCTCTCCCCCCTCTTTTGCTCTCTCCCCCCTCTTTTGCTCGTGCTCTCTCTCTCTTCCCCCCCCTCTTCTGCTCTCTCCCCCCTCTTTTGCTCTCTCTCTCTCGCCCCCTTTTTTGCTCTCTCCCCCTCTTTTGCTCTCTCTCTCCCCTCTTTTGCTCTCTCTCCCCCTCTTTTTTTTTTTTGAGTTTCAAATTTTTTTATTTGAAGATATAAAGTTTACATATTATAGAAGTGAAACAACAACGGAGGTTTGTACATAATCACATTATCTCACATTTGCTCTGGTGCTTAACATATAACATTAAAATGTAATATTCATTGGAGGGGAGAGCACCTTTGATGGCGGCGTGGACATTTAGCGTGGAGGATTCTCTGCATATGGTCACCGACGTACACTGAAGCTTGAATGCAAGGTACCCGTTTAAATATACCCCATATTTCAGTGTACGTCGATGACCATATGAAGAGAACCTTTCATTCCTATTGGCTGACATTTTCGAATCAGCCAATAGGATGAGAGCTACTGAAATCCTATTGGCTATAATAACCTATTTGCAGCATCAGCAAACACAGCAACGTTTTGGGCTACATGCCCTTAATCATGCTATACATACTGTACATCACTTCCTTCCTCCCTTATATACCCCAAGTGGACACACCCCTTGTACATCATTAACTGTTTCATATACATAACAATTTCTACACATTAATTTGAGTGAATTATAGATTTTATAATATTATCTTAAACTTACAGAATTTGAAAGATCCAAAAATGTCATACATCATAGTCTTTATTCATGCCCATTAAAGAATTCAAATAAAAAATCCTAAAGGATTCCCTCTGTTTTAGATATTGCTCTCTATCGCCCCCACACCTGAAAGGGGATACATATTCTATTATCTGAAACCTGAGCTGGCTAACACTGTGGCCTGCCTGCATAAAATGTATGGCCACCGGTGATTTAATGTTTTGTCTTCAAATATTTTATTTGCGCTCAGTTATTCTTTCTCTTACCCTGCGGGTCGTTTCACCAATATAACTCAGTACACACTGGCACTTAAACAAATAAATAGTATATTCCATTTTACAAGTGAAATATCCTCAAATCTGATATTTTTTACCTGTCTGTGGATGTACAAAAACAGTCTTTATTCATGCTATAACAGCAATGGTTCCAATGTCGCCCCTACATATGCCAATATTTTTATGAATACACAAAAAGGGAATGAATATGAGATGTTCTAATGAAGGCAGATACAAATGACCTGCAGGATACGAGAAATAATAACTGAGCACAAATCAAATATTAGAAGACAAAACATGAAATCATGGCCATACATTTTATTTAGGTAGGCCACAGTGTTAGCCAGCTCAGGTTCCAGATAATAGAACATATATCCCCTTTCAGGCATGGGGGTGATAGAGAACAATATCCCTCTGTCTGGGAAAAACTATATTTCACAGGAGGTCTGTAACTATTTTAACAATTATATCCATAAATATAATGTTCCACCTCATCTCAGAAGCTAGAGGTTGGAGGTACTAACACGGTTAGAGAAGAATAATAATAAAATAAAATGTATAATAGCACAGGCAGTTATTTTAACAATAAGGGGACTAACCAACATAATTGTAGACTTGACAGAGCAAAATAAACATCTAAAATTCGAGTTAGATCAAACACAGACTGACAGAGATTGTATTACTGCAACAAAAGAATATAACAACCTTTAGAGGTGCACTGTAAAAATGAAACAGATAATGTGCTATAAGCAAACAAAAATCCTGAATATGTGATTCCATATCCAAAGATGTGGCAGCACTGCAAAAAATGGATCACAGTACAAGTCCTGAAAAACAGAAAGGAGGCACCTAATAGTGTGATATTGTCAGTCGTATAAACATACAGGAGGACAGTCCTCCTGTATGCTTATATGACTGATGATATCACACTATTAAGCGCATCCTGTATGCTTATACGACTGACAATATCACACTATTAGGCACCTCCTGTATGTTTATACGACTGACGATATTACACTATTAGGCACCGCCTGTATGCTTATATGACTGACGATATCACACTATTAGACGCCTCCTGTATGCTTATACGACTGATGATATCACACTATTAGGCGCCTCCTGTATGCTTATATGACTGATGATATCAAACTATTAGGCGCCTCCTGTATGTTTATACGACTGACGATATCACACTATTAGGCACCTCCTGTATGCTTATACGACTGACGATATCACACAATTAGGCGCCTCCCTGTATGCTTATACGACTGATGATATCACACTATTAGGCGCCTCCTGTATGTTTATACGACTGACGATATCACACTATTAGGCGCCTCCTGTATGTTTATACGACTGACAATATCACACTATTAGGCGCCTCCTGTATGCTTATACGACTGACGATATCTCACTATTAGGTGCCTCCTGTATGCTTATACGACTGACGATATCACACTATTAGGTGCCTCCTGTATGCTTATATGACTGACGATATCACACTATTAGGTGCCTCCTGTATGTTCATACGACTGACGAGATCACACTATTAGGCGCCTCCTGTATGCTTATATGACTGATGATATCACACTATTAGGCGCCTCCTGTATGCTTATATGACTGACGATATCACACTATTAGGCGCCTCCTGTATGCTTATATGACTGATGATATCACACTATTAGGTGCCTCCTGTATGTTTATACGACTGACAAGATCACACTATTAGACGCCTCCTGTATGCTTATATGACTGACGATATCACACTATTAGGTGCCTCCTGTATGCTTATATGACTGACGATATCACACTATTAGGCGCCTCCTGTATGCTTATATGACTGATGATATCACACTATTAGGCGTCTCCTGTATGTTTATACGACTGACGAGATCACACTATTAGGCGCCTCCTGTATGCTTATACGACTGACGAGATCACACTATTAGGCGCCTCCTGTATGCTTATACGACTGACGATATCACACTATTAGGCGCCTCCTGTATGCTTATACGATTGACGATATCACACTATTAGGCGCCTCCTGTATCCTTATACGACTGACGATATCACACTATTAGGCGCACCCCGTATGCTTATACGACTTAAGATATCACACTATTATATGCCATCCGTATGCTTATACGAATGACGAGATCACACTATTAGGCCACCCTGTATGCTTATACGACTGACGATATCACACTATTATGCGCCATCCGTATGCTTATACAACTGACGAGATCACACTATTAGGCACACCCCGTATACTTATATGACTGACAATATCACACTATTAGGCACCCCCGGAAGCTTATACGACTGACGATATCACACTATTAGGCGCCTCCTTTCTGTTTTTCAGAGATTGTATTAAAATATCCTCTTTAAATAACAACATACAGATAGACAAACTACACCATCAGTTAAAATTAATAGAACACAACAGAAAAGGAATGCACAGCTAAAATAACGAGTTACAGACGAGAATAAAACAACAAAAAAACTAGGGATATTTCTGGGAACAATGTAGTGTAGCCACCAATCAGCAAGAGCTACCCCGGGTCTGAACCAAAAATAGGCCAGCTCCTAAGATTACATTGCTGCTTTTTCAAATAAAGATACCAAAAGAACAAAGAAAATTTGATAATAGGAGTAAATTAGAAAGTTGCTTAAAATTACATGCTCTATCTGAATCATTAAAGAAAAAAATTGGGTTTCATATCCCTTTCACATTTATATTAAATATTTTTTATCAGAAAGTGTATATATGAGTGTAATAGTTTATTTTAATGTATTTATGTTGTGCTTGGTGCAACTTATTTGGTACATTTACACTTTACGCTAGGTCTTAAGGCATGCTAATCCATTGAGAGCAAATTTTGTTTAAAGTCAAGCACACCTGTATACTTTCAACTTGTGATATGTGCTCCAGTTAGCGTGGTTGCAATATTTTTTCCTTGTCAAAGAAGGCGTTAAAGTTGTATGGTACGCATGTATGCTATGTTCTGTCTCAGAGAACTCCCTTGATGGAAGAAGAAAATGCAATCTCCAGAGGGCAATAATTAGATTGTTTGATACTTTTATTAAACTATTTTGTTGTTCTTTTAGAGACCATCATGTCTAAAACTGTATATCAGCTCAGTATTAGAAAGGTTATATAAATGTATAGAAAGCAAATTCTATGTCCCATTATTTGGAGTGACCTATTGTTGTTGTCCACAAGGTGGTGCTCATCTATCATAGGTTTCTATCCTTAATATGCAGTTAACTGCTATCAACAGGATTTATTCTGAAAAAGGAACCTCATACAAGAGTTACCAGAAATGAATAAATATTTATTGCTATTCTTAATTTATAAAAATTCTGTTTTAAATGTTCTACTTCCTCATTGAGGAGTCTACTATCAAACAACCTCCCTATTATCTGACCTCTCCATTAGGTATACCTAGGTCTGAAAACACTGCATCTTTTTGTTATTTTGACCAGTTGTCTTTTTCTGAAAATAAATGCTCTAAATGACAATAAGAAATGTTACTAGTAGTTTATACTCAAACACATACTTAGAAATAGTAAAACTGATAATTTTCCAGAGCTCTGTATATATCTATTTTATATATATAACAACAATTAAAATTAGGGGGAGGCGAAAAGTGAGTTTAAAATCCTCCACTAAATACAAAATGTAGAGAAAATAACTCATTGTGTAAACTATTTACAAATCTAGACAAGTCAGAAGACTTGCTTTTCCCACAGAAACTCTCCGATTACACTGTTTCCAATGCAGCAAAGAATTCTGGGTAAGATATGCAAATGAGGTTCATAATGACTCACCTTTTTACTTTTAGCCTGCTTTTTAAGGCAGACTTCCCTTTACACCATAGCATCGCCGCATTACACAGCTTTTACGCTTAGCTAGGGTTAGAACATTGATTCAGACCAATCCCAGGACAGCTGTTTCGTGGTTATTGCCACTCATCAGCTGGGAGTAGGTTGAATCACTGCTTGACTCACTTTTCACCTCCCCATAATTTTAATTGTTGTTGTATTTCCCCCAGAAATTAACTTTATCAAGCAGTGATTCAACCTACTCCCAGCTGATGAGTAGCAATAACCACGAAACAGCTGTCCTGGGATTGGTCTGAATCACTGCACTAACCCTAGCTAAGCGTAAAAGCTGTGTAATGCGGCAATGCTATGGCGTAAAGGGAAGTCTGCCTTAAAAAGAAGGCTAAAAGTAAAAAGGTGAATCATTGTGAACCTCATTTGCATATCTTACCCAGAATCCTTTGCTGCATTGGAAACAGTGTAATTGGAGAGTTTCTGTGGGAAAAGCAAGTCTTCTGACTTGTCTAGATTTGTAAATAGTTTACACAATGAGTTATTTTCTCTACATTATATATATATATATATATATATATATATAGATAGATAGATAGATAGATAGATATTTATATGTGTGTATGTATACATGTCTATATATGTGTATTTATATGTTTATATGTGTAAATATATATGTGCACACATACATACATATATACATATATATAAACACTTTTGAACCCAGAGGGTCAGGCCAGCCATCTCACCGGCAGATTACAGACTGTGTCACTAACTTACTATATACAGTACTGGTGGGTTAAACTGTGTCACTATATACAGTAATAGGGGGTCAGATCATCTCACAGACTGTGGGCACAGGGTACCTCCTTTTGCAGACATGTAGGCCTCATTACATATGCAGCTTCGCCTGCAAAAGCCGGCGATGCTGGTTTTTGCTCTGTTTTGGTATCACATATACGGCGTAGCATTCAAGTTACGCCTGTATATTTCACCCGTCGCTCGCAATTTTTACTCCCATAGGCTAACATGGGACTGCATCGTAAATTGATATCCAATATCCAGCACAAGGCCTTACGTGGCGAAAATAGAGAAATCTTACTCCATTTTTACCTCTCCATAAAAGGCAGCCATAGCAGGCCTTGCGCTGAGTATTGGAGCACCGTAACTCCCGAAAATGCCTGAAAAAATAAACTAACACCTAACGCATGCGCAATGTCTATCTTCCTGTCAACCGCAATCCCCCACCACAATAAATAATAAAGTCTATTAACCCCTAAACCGCCATAGCCCACACCGCAATAAAACGATTCTAGTATTAATCCCCTAAACCGCCAAAACCCACATAGCCTATTAAATGTATTAACCCTTAATCTGCCGCCGCCAACGTCGCCGCCACTATAATAAAGTTATTAACCCCTAAACCTAAGTCTAATCCTAACCATAACACCCCCCTAACTTAAATATTATTTAAATAAATCTAAATAATATTACTATTATTAACTAAATTATTCCTATTTAAAACTAAATACTTACCTATAAAATAAACCCTAAGATAGCTACAATATAATTAATAATTACATTGTAGCTATTTTAGGATTTATTTTTATTTTACAGGCAACTTTGTATTTATTTTAACTAGGTACAATAGCTATTAAATAGTTAATAACTATTTAATAGCTACCTAGTTTAAATAACTACAAATTTACCTGTAAAATAAATCCTAACCTAAGTTACAATTACACCTAACACTACACTATCATTAAATTAATTAAATTAATTAACTACAATTACCTCAAATTAAATACAATTAAATAAAATAAACTATACTACAAAAAACCCCCACTAAATTACAGAAAATAAAAAAATTACAAGAAGTTTAAATTAATTACACCTAATCTAAGCCCCCTAATAAAATAAAAAAGCCCCCCAAAATAATAAAATTCCCTACCCTGGGGGGGCGGAGCCTGACCATACAGGAAGATGGTCGCAAAGTAATTCGGCTCCGCGGCTATAGGACATACAGGCTTATAGAATGAGCAACAAACTCCATTTTTGCAAGGTATAACTTGTGAGGAAGTATATGAAAGTGTGGGGATCAACATTAACACGCAACATTTGACTACCGGAGCGCTCCACCTAAGATACACGGACCCCTCGGCATCTGAGGCCTGTTACCAGAAGCGGCATTCTCTTGGGCCCTGACAACTGCATCACTGACACTCTGACCCGGTGAGTCTTGCACCACACTTGAAAGATAACCGGAGACGCCACTAATTAACACCGGGTCAGTTTGCCCGCCTGTTAGTGTGATAAGGGATCAAAAAGTGCTGGCAGCTGAATAATTACAGATGCGCACGCCATTATTTAACGCCACGTGGTAGCGATATCACCGCGTCTGTGACAGAGTATGTGATAATCCATCTCAGTCAGCTGGAGACTTGAACCGGGGAGAGTTATATGTATTAGACCCTCACTTGGAGCTATATTCGAACAGATTAGCTCATAATTTACGCTCTGAAATGCAGTAGTTCTCATAAGATAAATAACGTAATACTTTGGGCTGGCGTGGGGGCACGGAGGACTTTTATTCCTACTGGCTTTTCAACTTTGTAGTAACACACTACCGAAAAGGCAATTGCGTATCCTTGTAGCGGAGAACACCCAGTACTATGCATTATTGAGATGAGAGGGGCTAACACTGCTAGCAGATGCTCCGGTTGGGGCACGAATTCAACGCTAAAGAGGCCAATACTCAGAGTGGGCACTGCAAACATCTGGACCTGAGCTCTCCTTCTTTCTCTTCCTGGGGCCTAACAATGCCCTTAAAAAATGCAGTTAAAGTAGACAAAATAAACAAAACCTCCACCATGACACATTATCTTAAAGTACAGGACTCTGTTTTAGATGACAATGTGGAAAAGAGTACAACTGCACAACCGCCAGATTCCCAAAACTCTCAGGACACTAATATCACTAGAGAGGACCTGAGAGCTCTCTCTTCTAAAGATGACATTAAAGAAGTTTTGAAAGAGGTGAAAAATCTTTTTGGGGAACTGCGCAAAGATATTAATAAAGTCACCAAGCGAGTAACATCTTTGGAGGAGGCTCATGGCACATTATATAACGATGTCCAGGACATCAACAAACAAGTTCTGCATCAGGAAGATTTAATATACCATTTATCTGAAAAGGTTGAGGACCTGAATAATCGCAATAGGCGGAATAACCTAAGAATCAGGGGGGTCCCTGAGTCAATAGGCCCAGCTGCCATTAACGGATATCTACAAGACCTCTTCCGCACTATTAAGGGGACTCCTACCTCACCTGATGTTATTCTAGAGAGGGCACACAGGGCTTTAAGGCCGAAACCCACTGGTAAAGCACCCACCAGGGACAACATAACAAAAGTTCTTAACTTTGCTGAGAAGGAGGAAATAATGCGCAATGCCAGAGCGAAAGCCCCGCTCACGCATGCAGGAATTGATATTTCTATTTTTTCGAACATTAGTCCAACCACACTACAGAAACGCAGAAACCTTAAGTTTATCATAGATGCTGAGATCCAAACAAATCGCCTATAGATGGGGATTCCCGGTGAGCATCATAGTCACCAAAAACGGTCAAATCTTCACTCTCCGCAGCCTGGATGACTTGCCTAACTTTTGTGAAGCGCTGGGAGTGGAGGTCCCAGACCCCACTAACCAGCCAAATTGTGGACGTACAACAGTGCAATACAGCCCTGAGGAGCAAAGGAAATAACTTATGCAGGAGACTTGATACTCTGGCACTTTTCTGTGGTCATGGACTAGAGACTGTTGGTGGGCTATACTACATGCCCCCCTAATGTGACCTGGCAGATAAGTATAAATGATAGATAATTATTGTTATTAAACAGAGTGTCTGTGTTTGTTGACATGCTAATATCACTGTCCCCCTTTCGGTGTTGCCACTACCAATGCACTATTTGTATATAGAATGGGCCCATAATCCACTTAAAATGTGTGGCATATTTAATATGGAAACACTAATAGAGCCCTCTCATGTGGGCGAATATGAGAATCCCTGTATACATGGAGCCTGCTAGCGAGTTACCTACTATATCTCACAAACATAATAGAGCAGATAAGCACATATGTAGGATAGTTGTTGTTATTTGATAGACTGTTTGTATTTGTTAACATGCTGTTTTTCTAGTTCTATGTATTACGTTGAATCTACTTATGCACTCTCTCTATGTGGAAGGGGCCTTTAGTCTATTCAAAAAATTGTTAATTGCCGATAGAAATGGATATATTCAAGTAAGGTGATGACTAGCTTACGGTCTGCAATCTTTTTACTAGCGCTGGACGCGTAACCAACCGCTCAGGGCCTAAGAGCGGATTCACAAAAAGGTGCATTGTCCTACAGCATTCCTCCAATAAGAAAGCACCCACCCCACCACATGTATATCCATTCTATAAATGCAAATGTATAATATACTCTGTTTGATTGCTCTATGAGATTTTTTCCAAATCACCTAGTATGATTACTTTCTTGTATCTCCTGTATGTCCTTAGCCCGACTCCCTAATCCTTATTTTCGTTTCCTATTCTTGACTTATCTCCCTTTCATTGCTTACCCTCTCCTTTTCGGACTTTGGTCCATACCTCCCATCCCTATCTACCATTCCTACCCGTAGCTCTTACACAGGATAAGCGCAGGATAAGCGGATTCACAAAAAGGTGCATTGTCCTACAGAATTCCTCCAATAAGAAAGCACCCACCCCACCACATGTATATCCATTCTATAAATGCAAATGTATAATATACTCTGTTTGATTGCTCTATGAGATTTTTTCCAAATCACCTAGTATGATTACTTTCTTGTATCTCCTGTATGTCCTTAGCCCGACTCCCTAATCCTTATTTTCGTTTCCTATTCTTGACTTATCTCCCTTTCATTGCTTACCCTCTCCTTTTCGGACTTTGGTCCATACCTCCCATCCCTATCTACCATTCCTACCCGTAGCTCTTACACAGGATAAGTGCTGGGAACATTTATAGCTTAATTATTATACTCCCTAGTTATATATATATTGGTGTCATCCCCTGTACCTTCCCTGCGAATCCCTTTTACCCGTCTCCCTCCTCCCCTCCTCTTTCCCCACCTCCCCCCTTTTTTTTTTTCTTTTTTTTTTCTCTCTCCTCTCTCTTCATCATCTCCTTCTCTTGGTTTCATTACATTCTGGTGCGTGACCCAATCACAATATGCCCTCTTCTGCACGGAAAGTCAACTTTTTAACTCTAAATACCAAGGGCCTTAACCAACCGGAAAAAAGATCTATGGCCATTAGAGAATTTTCTAGGCTTAGGGGGGGACATAGTGCTAATTCAAGAGACCCATTTTAAAAAAGACAAAGAGCCCAAATGGTGTTCACAAATGTACACCACAATGATTTTCTCCTCGGGCCCCCACAAAAAATGTGGAGTGGGCATCCTTATACATCAGAACATACCGACACTGGATCAATGGAAAGCTAAGGTCACACACACTTTATATTTAGATAGAAGACACTATTGGGAGTCAGGCAGAGCAGTGACACATGAGCTAATGATGATCAGATGGAAGGAAGCCTTGGGAGGGGACAGCAGTGTGTAGCCTTAATTTGTAGCTGGGGCTGTTGGGGGTTCACTCCTTAACCTGCGCCAGGATGCATCACTTTCCTTCTTCTTTCTTGTCAACTTCTCTCTCCCTTTGACGCGCTCAAACTTATCTGCTTCCACTTTTATTTTATTTATTTATTTATTTTTTCTTTCCTCCTCTCTTCTTGTACACCACAATGATTTTCTCCTCGGGCCCCCACAAAAAATGTGGAGTGGGCATCCTTATACATCAGAACATCCCGTTTCAGTTGTTGCGGGTGGAGAGGGACCATGAAGGGAGACAGCTGATAATAATAGGGCTATTATTTGGTAGGCCAATTACTATTGTCAACATGTATGTACCTAACTTAGCTCAACATGCATTTATTCGGAGTATCACAAATACTGTGTTAGATTGCAGAAAGGGACCTCTCATCATGGGAGGTGACATTAATGTACCCTTGGACCCTGTCCTAGATACATCAGGAGGCACCTCTTCCCTATCTAAAAAACACATAAAAAACATCAATAATAGTTTTAAGAGTTTAGCCGTCCATGATGTTTGGCGTGTCTTCCATCCCAGGGACAGGGATTATACTTTTTTCTCCCACCCCCACCAGGTCTATTCCCGATTGGATTATTTCTTGACTGACCCCCTGAGCCTTTTGTGTGTGCGCTCAATTGATATCCTACCCATTGCATGGTCGGACCATGCACCAGTGCTATGTACACTGGAGTGGCCCGAAACACCATTGGTGCCATTCCAGTGGAGACTAGACGATTCCCTCCTGAGTGATCCGCTTCTTAAAATAGAGGTTGACAAGTCCCTGTCTGAATACTTTCAACTGAACACTGACGAACACTTGTCACATACAATAATTTGGGAGGCGCACAAATGTGTTATGAGGGGCGACTTTATTAAACATAAAGCAGATTCACAGAAGAAAATTAGGCTAAAATACCAACACCTATTAGAAGAGGTTAGCGTGGCAGAAAAGCTTTATAAGCAGGATCCATCTAATCCCCTCCTTACAGAGCAATTATCACAGAAAAGATCCGAGCTGATGCTATATCTGCAGCAGGAGCAGCAGCACCACACCACCTCCCTAAAACAATTGTATCACAAACATAGTAAAAAAGCGGGGCGCTTATTGGCTAGGGCAATCCAACGGAGGCAACTGAAGGCTTCAGGATCTTCAGGGACGCACACAGGAGGATAGTTTACAAATAGCAGAAACATTCAAAGACTGCTATTCTACCCTATATAATTTACAGATCGGATGGCGCGGGCCCTCTCTCCCTGGGGCCGATGACTACAAATCAGAATTAGAAAACTACCTCTCCCTCCCTGACCTTCCCAGATTAGATGATAGCGATGCCAAAACACTGGGCAATCCTTTCACAGTAGAGGAGATAGTGGAGGCCATCAAGGACCTTCCAGTAGGTAAGAGCCCTGGACCCGACGGGTATGGTAATAAATATTATAAAACATTCATGCACATACTAGCTCCTAAGCTCACTAAACTATTTAACTCACTACAAGACGATACTGGCTTTACTCAAAACATGCTGGAAGCCCAAATTTCAGTGCTTCCCAAGCCAGGGAAACCCCCTACCAGACCGGAGAATTACCAACCCATCTCACTTCTAAATTCAGATGTGAAAATATATGCTAAGGTTCTGGCCAATAGGCTTAATCCTCTACTTAAACAACTGGTCTAAGTGGGTTTTATCCCGGGAAGGGAGGCCAGGGATAATACCCTTAAAGTTACCCAATTGATATCGTATTCCAGACATAACAACGTCCCATTAGCAATAATCTCTACCGATGCCGAAAAGGCTTTTGATAGGGTGGATTGGAGTTTTCTAAGAGCTGCCCTATCCTCTATGAATTTAGGGGACAAATTTATTGGAAAAGTATTTGCCCTATATTCTTGCCCCACAGCTAGAGTCAAGGTTAATGGCTATCTATCAGACCCCTTTAAAATACATAATGGAACACGTCAGGGATGTCCTTTATCCCCATTACTATTCGCTCTTACTATTGAAATTCTGGCACATAAGATCAGACACAACCAACAAATTAGGGGAATCACAGTGCAAAACACGGAATACAAAACGGCCCTCTACGCCGATGACGTATTGCTAACCTTGACAGATATAGATAATTCCATCCCTGCCCTACTTAGCGAATTTCAATCCCATGGTAGATTATCAAATTTTCACCTCAATCTCACGAAATCCGAGATACTTAACATAAATGTACCCCCTTATGACCTAGTGAAGGCCACTTCCCATTGCCCTCTTAAAATCCAACCTCAAAAACTAAAGTACTTAGGGATATATCTAACGGCTGACCCGGTGGATATGATAGAGGCTAATTATATTCTTATTCAAAAGGAAATTGTAAATGACCTATCTAGGTGGTGTGGCAAACCTTTCTCCTGGTTTGAGAGGATACAAATACTAAAAATGAATGTGCTGCCTCGAATACTATACCTTCTCCAGACTTTACCTTTACCATTGCCCAACCACTACCTTGTCAAACTGCAATCAAAGTTGGAAGCCTTTATCGGGAACAGACTTAAACCTAGAGTACAAAGGAAAACACTATATTTGCCAAGGGAGAGGGGGGGGGGTTGGGTGTCCCGGACTTGGTTAGCTATAGAACAGCCACCCTTTTACAGAGAATACCAGAATGGTGTTCCTTATCTGATCAAAAACAATGGATCCATTTGGATTCAGATATCCTGAAGGTGGACAATGTGGGCGCCTTGGCGTGGCTCACACCTAAAAATAGACCCAACCTGATTAAATCATATCCACTCTTAAATGAACTGTACATCCAGTGGGACAGGACTGTGAATACCTCTTCACATATCTCCTCCATCCCTTCTCCTTTGACTCCTTTTCGGGGGAACCCGGAGATCCCTCTGTTTCAGGCCCCTAACTCAGAGGTGAAGGAGCTGCACATTCGGGAAAGAGCTGTTGGCTCTTTGATACGGGATGGAACATTGATACCGCAAAGGGAGCTGGTAGGAGCAGAGGATTCGGTTTTCTCCTCCTGGTTTTCTTACACCCAGGTAGCCCACTTTGTACATAAGCACCCTAAGAGATCTTTACTAGCCAGACAGATTACCCCGTTCGAGAGCCTTTGTATACTAGAATGTCCAGCACGCCATATGCTATCCAAAATATATAAATTATTGACACCTAATGACCTCATGCCGGCTTACATTTACAAATGGCACTCAGATTTAAACACCAACATAGAACCCAAAGAGTGGGGGAATTATATTCCTCGCACACAAAAAATGCTCAATATCAGCCAATATCCAAGAAATCAATTTCAAGTTTATCTCCCATTGGTACATGACCCCGGTCAGGTTAAAACAAATATATAAAAAAACAGATGGCAGATGCTGGAGGGGGTGTGGGGAACAGGCTGATCTCCTGCATATATGGTGGGGGTGTGATAGAGTTGCCCCTTTCTGGGAGGAGGTCTTGACATTTTTGAGGCAGACTTTTTCAGTAACTTTACCTGTAAAACCAGATATATTATTGTTCCATTCCTTGCCCGGGGTGGAGGACACCGCCACTCAATTACTCCTAACAATCTTTCTGAATTGTGCTAAGGCCCTTATCCCCCAGAAGTGGAAATCAACCTCAATACCGACACTGGATCAATGGAAAGCTAAGGTCACACACACTTTATATTTAGATAGAAGACACTATTGGGAGTCAGGCAGAGCAGTGACACATGAGCTAATGATGATCAGATGGAAGGAAGCCTTGGGAGGGGACAGCAGTGTGTAGCCTTAATTTGTAGCTGGGGCTGTTGGGGGTTCACTCCTTAACCTGCGCCAGGATGCATCACTTTCCTTCTTCTTTCTTGTCAACTTCTCTCTCCCTTTGACGCGCTCAAACTTATCTGCTTCCACTTTTATTTTATTTATTTATTTATTTTTTCTTTCCTCCTCTCTTCTTGTACACCACAATGATTTTCTCCTCGGGCCCCCACAAAAAATGTGGAGTGGGCATCCTTATACATCAGAACATCCCGTTTCAGTTGTTGCGGGTGGAGAGGGACCATGAAGGGAGACAGCTGATAATAATGGGGCTATTATTTGGTAGGCCAATTACTATTGTCAACATGTATGTACCTAACTTAGCTCAACATGCATTTATTCGGAGTATCACAAATACTGTGTTAGATTGCAGAAAGGGACCTCTCATCATGGGAGGTGACATTAATGTACCCTTGGACCCTGTCCTAGATACATCTGGAGGCACCTCTTCCCTATCTAAAAAACACATAAAAAAACATCAATAATAGTTTTAAGAATGTAGCCGTCCATGATGTTTGGCGTGTCTTCCATCCCAGGGACAGGGATTATACTTTTTTCTCCCACCCCCACCAGGTCTATTCCCGATTGGATTATTTCTTGACTGACCCCCTGAGCCTTTTGTGTGTGCGCTCAATTGATATCCTACCCATTGCATGGTCGGACCATGCACCAGTGCTATGTACACTGGAGTGGCCCGAAACACCATTGGTGCCATTCCAGTGGAGACTAGACGATTCCCTCCTGAGTGATCCGCTTCTTAAAATAGAGGTTGACAAGTCCCTGTCTGAATACTTTCAACTGAACACTGACGAACACTTGTCACATACAATAATTTGGGAGGCGCACAAATGTGTTATGAGGGGCGACTTTATTAAACATAAAGCAGATTCACAGAAGAAAATTAGGCTAAAATACCAACACCTATTAGAAGAGGTTAGCGTCGCAGAAAAGCTTTATAAGCAGGATCCATCTAATCCCCTCCTTACAGAGCAATTATCACAGAAAAGATCCGAGCTGATGCTATATCTGCAGCAGGAGCAGCAGCACCACACCACCTCCCTAAAACAATTGTATCACAAACATAGTAATAAAGCGGGGCGCTTATTGGCTAGGGCAATCCAACGGAAGCAACTGAAGGCTTACGTACACTCTTTACAGGATCTTCAGGGACGCACACAGGAGGATAGTTTACAAATAGCAGAAACATTCAAAGACTACTATTCTACCCTATATAATTTACAGATCGGATGGCGCAGGCCCTCTCTCCCTGGGGCCGATGACCACAAATCAGAATTAGAAAACTACCTCTCCCTCCCTGACCTTCCCAGATTAGATGATAGCGATGCCAAAACACTGGGCAATCCTTTCACAGTAGAGGAGATAGTGGAGGCCATCAAGGACCTTCCAGTAGGTAAGAGCCCTGGACCCGACGGGTATGGTAATAAATATTATAAAACATTCATGCACATACTAGCTCCTAAGCTCACTAAACTATTTAACTCACTACAAGACGATACTGGCTTTACTCAAAACATGCTGGAAGCCCAAATTTCAGTGCTTCCCAAGCCAGGGAAACCCCCTACCAGACCGGAGAATTACCGACCCATCTCACTTCTAAATTCAGATGTGAAAATATATGCTAAGGTTCTGGCCAATAGGCTTAATCCTCTACTTAAACAACTGGTCTATACTGACCAAGTGGGTTTTATCCCGGGAAGGGAGGCCAGGGATAATACCCTTAAAGTTACCCAATTGATATTGTATTCCAGACATAACAACGTCCCATTAGCAATAATCTCTACCGATGCCGAAAAGGCTTTTGATAGGGTGGATTGGAGTTTTCTAAGAGCTGCCCTATCCTCTATGAATTTAGGGGACAAATTTATTGGAAAAGTATTTGCCCTATATTCTTGCCCCACAGCTAGAGTCAAGGTTAATGGCTATCTATCAGACCCCTTTAAAATACATAATGGAACACGTCAGGGATGTCCTTTATCCCCATTACTATTCGCTCTTACTATTGAAATTCTGGCACATAAGATCAGACACAACCAACAAATTAGGGGAATCACAGTGCAAAACACGGAATACAAAACGGCCCTCTACGCCGATGACGTATTGCTAACCTTGACAGATATAGATAATTCCATCCCTGCCCTACTTAGCGAATTTCAATCCCATGGTAGATTATCAAATTTTCACCTCAATCTCACGAAATCCGAGATACTTAACATAAATGTACCCCCTTATGACCTAGTGAAGGCCACTTCCCATTGCCCTCTTAAAATCCAACCTCAAAAACTAAAGTACTTAGGGATATATCTAATGGCAGACCTGGTGGATATGATAGAGGCTAATTATATTCTTATTCAAAAGGAAATTGTAAATGACCTATCTAGGTGGTGTGGCAATCCTTTCTCCTGGTTTGAGAGGATACAAATACTAAAAATGAATGTGCTGCCTCGAATACTATACCTTCTCCAGACTTTACCTTTACCATTGCCCAACCACTACCTTGTCAAACTGCAATCAAAGTTGGAAGCCTTTATCGGGAACAGACTTAAACCTAGAGTACAAAGGAAAACACTATATTTGCCAAGGGAGAGGGGGGGGGGTTGGGTGTCCCGGACTTGGTTAGCTATAGAACAGCCACCCTTTTACAGAGAATACCGGAATGGTGTTCCTTATCCGATCAAAAACAATGGATCCATTTGGATTCAGATATCCTGAAGGTGGACAATGTGGGCGCCTTGGCGTGGCTCACACCTAAAAATAGACCCAACCTGATTAAATCATATCCACTCTTAAATGAACTGTACATCCAGTGGGACAGGACTGTGAATACCTCTTCACATATCTCCTCCATCCCTTCTCCTTTGACTCCTTTTCGGGGGAACCCAGAGATCCCTCTGTTTCAGGCCCCTAACTTAGAGGTGAAGGAACTGCACATTCGGGAAAGAGCTGTTGGCTCTTTGATACGGGATGGAACATTGATACCGCAAAGGGAGCTGGTAGGAGCAGAGGATTCGGTTTTCTCCTCCTGGTTTTCTTACACCCAGGTAGCCCACTTTGTACATAAGCACCCTAAGAGATCTTTACTAGCCAGACAGATTACCCCGTTCGAGAGCCTTTGTATACTAGAATGTCCAGCACGCCATATGCTATCCAAAATATATAAATTATTGACACCTAATGACCTCATGCCGGCTTACATTTACAAATGGCACTCAGATTTAAACACCAACATAGAACCCAAAGAGTGGGGGAATTATATTCCTCGCACACAAAAAATGCTCAATATCAGCCAATATCCAAGAAATCAATTTCAAGTTTATCTCCCATTGGTACATGACCCCGGTCAGGTTAAAACAAATATATAAAAAAACAGATGGCAGATGCTGGAGGGGGTGTGGGGAACAGGCTGATCTCCTGCATATATGGTGGGGGTGTGATAGAGTTGCCCCTTTCTGGGAGGAGGTCTTGACATTTTTGAGGCAGTCTTTTTCAGTAACTTTACCTGTAAAACCAGATATATTATTGTTCCATTCCTTGCCCGGGGTGGAGGACACCGCCACTCAATTACTCCTAACAATCTTTCTGAATTGTGCTAAGGCCCTTATCCCCCAGAAGTGGAAATCAACCTCAATACCGACACTGGATCAATGGAAAGCTAAGGTCACACACACTTTAAATTTAGATAGAAGACACTATTGGGAGTCAGGCAGAGCAGTGACACATGAGCTAATGATGATCAGATGGAAGGAAGCCTTGGGAGGGGACAGCAGTGTGTAGCCTTAATTTGTAGCTGGGGCTGTTGGGGGTTCACTCCTTAACCTGCGCCAGGATGCATCACTTTCCTTCTTCTTTCTTGTCAACTTCTCTCTCCCTTTGACGCGCTCAAACTTATCTGCTTTTTATTTTATTTATTTATTTATTTATTTATTTATTTTTTCTTTCCTCCTCTCTTCTTCTTCCCTCATTCCCTTTCCCTTCTACCCCTTAAACACTTAACTGAGTAACATATTACTATGAATGGCCCAAACATACACTGTATAATAATATTTAAACTAACGAGCTATGGGTGTCTCTTTATATTTTTGAGTAATGTAATTGTTATCACTATTGTTTGTTGTTATGATTATCTACTGTTCTAGATAATAATGTTAATAGAAAGAAAAAAAAAGAAAACACTGGAGCGCAATACTGGACTTATGATGTAACCAACATAGGCATATTTGAAAACTGTAACTTGGTCATGATTTGACTTTGAAATCCTCTTATGTCCTAATTATGTTGTACCCTTTTATCTGAATATATTTCAATAAAGCTCTTTTAAAAAAAAAAAAAAATTCCCTACCCTAAACTAAATTACAAATAGCCCTTAAAAGGGCTTTTTGTGGGGCATTGCCCCAAAGTAATCAGCTCTTTTACCTGTAAAAAAAGAAATACAACCCCCCCAACATTAAAACCCACCACCCACATACCCAACCTTACTCTAAAACCCACCCATTCCCCCCTTAAAAAAACCTAACACTAACCCCTTGAAGACCACCCTACCTTGAGCTGTCTTCACCCAGCCGGGCAGAAGTCTTCATCCGATCCGGGCAGAAGAGGTCCTCCAACCGGGCAGAAGTCTTCATCCGATCTGGGCAGAAGAGGTCCTCCAGCCGGGCAGAAGTCTTCATCCAAGCGGCATCTTCTATCTTCTTCCATCCGACGAGGAGCGGCTCCATCTTGAAGACATCTTCAAGATGCCAATCGGAATTAAGGTAGGAAAAATCCTATTGGCTGATGCAATCAGCCAATCGGATTGAAGTTCAATCCAATTGGCTGATCCAATCAGCCAATAGGATTGACCTAGCATTCTATTGGCTGATTGGAACAGCCAATAGAATGCGAGGTCAATCCTATTGGCTGATTGGATCAGCCAAACGGATTGAACTTCAATCTGATTGGCTGATTGCATCAGCCAATAGGATTTTTCCTACCTTAATTCCGATTGGCTGATAGAAATCTATCAGCCAATCGGAATTGAAGGGACACCATCTTGGATGACGTCATTTAAAGGAACCTTCAATCGTCGGTTAGTCGTCGGCCAGGAAGGATGCTCCGCGTCGGATGTCTTCAAAATGGAGCCGCTCCTTGTCGGATGGAAGAAGATAGAAGATGCCGCTTGGATGAAGACTTCTGCCCAGCTGGAGGACCTCTTCTGCCCGGATCGGATGAAGACTTCTGCCCGGCTGGAGGACCTCTTCTGCCCGGATCGGATGAAGACTTCTGCCTGGCTGGGTGAAGACGGCTCAAGGTAGGGTGGTCTTCAAGGGGTTAGTGTTAGGTTTTTTTAAGGGGGGATTGGGTGGGTTTTAGAGTAAGGTTGGGTGTGTGGGTGGTGGGTTTTAATGTTGGGGGGTTGTATTTCTTTTTTTACAGGTTAAAAAGCTGATTACTTTGGGGCAATGCCCCGCAAAAAAGCCCTTTTAAGAGCTATTTGTAATTTAGTATAGGGTAGGGAATTTTATTATTTTGGGGGGCTTTTTTATGTTATTAGGGGGCTTAGATTAGGTGTAATTAGTTTAAACTTCTTGTAATTTTTTGTTATTTTCTGTAATTTAGTTTTTTTTGTTTGTACTATAGTTTATTTTATTTTATTGTATTTAATTTTAGGTAATTGTAGTTAATTAATTTAATTAATTTAATGATAGTGTAGTGTTAGGTGTAATTGTAACTTAGGTTAGGATTTATTTTACAGGTAAATTTGTAGTTATTTTAACTAGGTAGCTATTGTACCTAGTTAAAATAAATAAAAAGTTGCCTGTAAAATAAAAATAAATCCTAAAATAGCTACAATGTAATTATTAATTATATTGTAGCTATCAGAATTTATTTTATAGGTATTTAGTTTAAATAGGAATAATTTAGTTAATAATAGTAATATTATTTAGATTTATTTAAATAATATTTAAGTTAGGGGGTGTTAGGGTTAGGGTTAGACTTAGGTTTAGGGGTTAATAACTTTATTATAGTGGCGGCGATGTTGGCGGTGCAGATTAGGGGTTAATACATTTAATAGGCTATGTGGGCTATGGAGGTTTAGGGGTTAATACTTGAATAGGTTAATTGCATTGTGGGCTATGGCGGTTTAGGGGTTAATAATTTAGTTATTACTTGCGGTGTGGGCTATGGCGGTTTAGGGGTTAATAATTAGACTTATTGCGTTGTGGGGGGTTGTCGGTTTAGGGGTTAATACATTTATTATTAGTAGTGAGAGGGGGGATTGTGGATATAGAGGTTTTTACATGTCGGGCTTATTTTTGGGAGGCAGGTTAGACTTTTACGGGAGATTTGTTATTTTCTTTACTTTTCTTAGGCGCCGGCAGTTTCTAAAGTGCTGTAAGTCACTAGCGACTCCAGAAATTTGTAGTTACGCTCATTTCTGGACATTGCTAGTTTATCAGACTTACGGCACTTTATGAACTGCCGGCACCGTATATGTAATACCCCGATGTGCGAGGTGAAATTACGGATGGCGCAGGTTCCCACGCTTGCGCCGAAACCTGCGCTGTATATGTGATCGCACCCGTAATCTGATTCACATTTTTTTCCCCGTGTTAAATGTAAAAAAAAAGAAAAAGATATGTATCAAATTCACCTTTTTTTGGGTGGCGGCCCTTCTTAGATTCTTGAACCTGGGCCCTGTGGTTTCTAATTACGCCTCTGGCTTCACATTCTCCCAGAGTATCAAAAAACAGTTATTTAAGGGCTCCACAGAAAGCTGTTCGTTAAATGATACACGTTGTGCACAGAAATCCTATGCTTTACACATCAGCGATAGTGGAACCAGAAAATGAGCAGCCTGTGCTACAACAGCGTTTAGCTGGGTCCTCTTACCGCTCTGCAGTGTGCCCATGGCTAGTTCTCTGGGTTCCCGGCTTCCAAACTGCAGTCTTCTACCACACACAGTGGTGTTCCGTTGAACAGGGGGCGTGTCCAGTCACAAGTTCAGTTGTGGACTATGGTAAGTCTGGATAGCTCTAAGCTCAGCTTCCACTGAGGACATCCAAACTCTGAGGGAAATGTCGAGCTCCCTTTATCTCTAGAAGTCTGGGCAATCCAATAACGTAAAGAAGATAAGTCCCAGAGGCAAAGTTAAAACATGTGTCAGCTCACAGTACACCGTGACCTGAGCTGTTTTACTGAGTGTATCCTGGAACCCCTGTTTTTTTTTATCCTTGTGGATTATAATAAAGTTTTTTGATTTTTTCAACTTTGCCTCTGGGACTTATCTTCTTTACGTTATTTATATATATATTAAAATAAAAAGAATATTTTCTTCTTAATGACAAACCTAGAAATTGGAAATATTCTTAATTCATCACTGGCTTTAGCACAGCTATTCTATAGTGCGGTTTCCGGTTAGAGTGAGAGCAAGAAATAGAAAGGGCTTTCTTTAGCGTGATATTTGAGGAGTGGGAGCTAGCACGGTCGCAATATCCAAAGTCCTGAAGTTAGTGTGCCTACGTCTTTTGCACGCACGCACGCTAACTTTTTACATTGAACTTGATATACCTGCGCTAACCTAAGAGCGCTAATTTTTTACCTTGAGCACAGTAAGCACTCATATGTATTGCTGCACCTGTAATCTAGGTCTATGGCAGCAGTGTTTGCAACTTTGTACAACATTGCAACAAAACTGGGGTTTATATTGGAGGGACCGTCCAAAGGGTGAGGGATAGAATTACACAACATAAGTCCAATATCAGATGTAAAGATCTTAATGCCCCTGTCTCCAACCATTTTTTAACTTTTGGCCATTTAATTGCACAGCTAAAATTTCAAATCATAGAAATCATGTCCCTGTTCCACGAAGGGGTGGTGACAGGGAATTGATCTTAAAAAGAAGAGAGTCTATGTGGATTTCTAGGTTAGATTGTCTGTATCCAAAATGAATGAATCGTGAAATTGATTTTAATATTTAAACATGCTCATGCACAATATCCCCATAGGAAACAATGGGGCAGTTTGGGCTGAAAAAAAACCTAACACCTGCAAAAAAGCAGCGTTCAGCTCCCAACGCAGCCCCATTGTTTCCTATGGGGAAACACTTTCTAAGTCTGCACCTAACACCCTAACATGAACCCCGAGTCTAAACACCCCTAACCTTACACTTATTAACCCCTAATCTGCCGCCCCCGCTATCACTGACACCTGCATTATATTATTAACTCCTAATCTGCCGCTCCGTACACCGCCGCAACCTACATTATAGCTATGTACCCCTAATCTGCTGCCCCTAACATCGCCGACCCCTATATTATATTTATTAACCCCTAATCTGCCCCCCCCCAACGTCGCCGCTACCTTACCTACACTTATTAACCCCTAATCTGCCGACCGGACCTTGCCGCTACTCTAATAAAGTTATTAACCCCTAAACCGCCGCACTCCCGCCTCGCAACCCCTATAATAAATAGTATTAACCCCTAATCTGCCCTCCCTAACATTGCCGCCACCTAACTTCAAGTATTAACCCCTAATCTGCCGACCGGACCTCGCCGCTACTATAATAAATGTATTAACCCCTAACGCTAAGTCTAACCCTAACCCTAACACCCCCCTAAATTAAATATAATTTTAATCTAGCGAAATAAATTAAATATTATTAACTAAAGTATTCCTATTTAAATCTAAATACTTACCTGTAAAATAAACCCTAATATAGCTACAATATAACGAATAATTATATTGTAGCTATTTTAGGATTTATATTTCTTTTACAGGCAACTTTGTATTTATTTAAACTAGGTACAATAGCTATTAAATAGTTATTTACTATTTAATAGCTACCTAGTTAAAATAATTACAAAATTACCTGTAAAATAAATCCTAACCTAAGTTACAATTAAACCTAACACTACACTATCAATAAATAAATTAATCAATTAACTACAAGTACCTACAATTTCCAACAATTAAATAAACTAAACTAAATTACAAAAAAAACCCACTAAATTACAAAAAATAAAAAAAGATTGCAAGAATTTTAAGCAAATTACACCTACTCTAAGCCGCCTAATAAAATAACAAAGCCCCCAAAATAAAAAATTTCCCTACCCTAATCTAAATTAAAAAAGTTAACAGCTCTATTATCAGCCCTTAAAAGGGCTTTTTGCGGGGCATGCCCCAAAGAAATCAGCTCTTTTGCCTGTAAAAAAAACACAATACCACCCCCCAACATTACAACCACCACCCACATACCGCTACTCTAACCCAAACCCCCCTTAAATAAACCTAACACTACCCCCCTGAAGATCTCCCTACCTTGAGTCGTGTTCACCCAGCCGGGCACGATGGACCAAAAGAGGACATCCGGAGAGGCAGAAGTCTTCATCCTATCCGGGCCGAAGAGGACATCCGAACCGGTAGACATCTTCATCCAAGCGGCATCCTCTATCTTCATCCATCTGGAGCGGAGCGGAGTCATCTTCTTCCAGCCGACGCAGATCCATCCTTCTTCCACGACGCCGAATGAAGGTTCCTTTAAATGACGTCATCCAAGATGGCGTCCCTCGAATTACGATTGGCTGATAGGATTCTATCAGCCAATCGGAATTAAGGTAGGAAAAATCTGATTGGCTGATTGAATTAGCCAATCAGATTCAAGTTCAATCGGATTGGCTGATCCAATCAGCCAATCAGATTGAGCTTGCATTCTATTGGCTGTTCTGATCAGCCAATAGAATGAGAGCTCAATCTGATTGGCTTATTGGATCAGCCAATCCGATTGAACTTCAATCTGATTGGCTAATTCAATCAGCCAATCAGATTTGGCTGATTGAATCCTATCAGCCAATCGGAATTCGAGGGACGCCATCTTGGATGACGTCATTTAAAGGAACCTTCATTCGGCGAGTAGGCGTCGTGGAAGAAGGATGGATCCGCGTCGGCTGGAAGAAGATGGCTCCGCTCCGGATGGATGAAGATAGAAGATGCCGCTTGGATGAAGATGTCTACCGGTCCGGATGTCCTCTTCTACCCGGATAGGATGAAGACTTCTGCCGCTCCGGATGTCCTCTTTTGGTCCATCGGTGCCCGGCTGTGTGAACACGACTCAAGGTAGGGAGATCTTCAGGGGGGTAGTGTTAGGTTTATTTAAGGGGGGTTTGGGTTAGAGTAGGGGTATATGGGTGGTGGGTTGTAATGTTGGGGGCGGGTATTGTGTTTTTTTTTACAGGCAAAAGAGCTGATTTCTTTGGGGCATGCCCCGCAAAAAGCCCTTTTAAGGGATGGTAATAGAGCTGTTAACTTTTTTAATTTAGATTAGGGTAGGGAAGATTTTTATTTTGGGGCGCTTTGTTATTTTATTAGGGGGCTTAGAGTAGGTGTAATTAGCTTAAAATTCTTGTAATCTTTTTTTATTTTTTGTAATTTAGTGTTTGTTTTTTTTGTAATTTAGTTTAGTTTATTTAATTGTAGGTACTTGTAGTTAATTGATTTAATTTATTTATTGATAGTGTAGTGTTAGGTTTAATTGTAACTTAGGTTAGGATTTATTTTACAGGTAATTTTGTAATTATTTTAACTAGGTAGCTATTAAATAGTAAATAACTATTTAACAGCTATTGTACCTAGTTTAAATAAATACAAAGTTGCCTGTAAAATAAATATAAATCCTAAAATAGCTACAATATAATTATTCGTTATATTGTAGCTATATTAGGGTTTATTTTACAGGTAAGTATTTAGATTTAAATAGGAATACTTTAGTTAATAATATTTAATTTATTTCGTTAGATTAAAATTATATTTAATTTAGGGGGTGTTAGGGTTAGACTTAGCTTTAGGGGTTAATACATTTATTATAGTAGCGGCGAGGTCCGGTCGGCAGATTAGGGGTTAATACTTGAAGTTAGGTGGTGGCGATGTTAGGGAGGGCAGATTAGGGGTTAATACTACTTATTATCGGGTTTGCGAGGCGGGAGTGCGGAGGTTTAGGGGTTAATAACTTTATTAGAGTATCGGCGAAGTCCAGTCGGCCGATTTGGGGTTAATAAGTGTAGGTAAGGTAGCGGCGACGTTGGGGGGGGGCAGATTAGGGGTTAATAAATATAATATAGGGGTCGGCGATGTTAGGGGCAGCAGATTAGGGATTCATAGGGATAATTTAGGTGGCGGCGGTGTGCGGTCGGCAGATTAGGGGTTAAAAATATTTACTATAGTGGCAGCGATGTGGGGGGGCCTCGGTTTAGGGGTACATAGGTAGTTTATGGGTGTTAGTGTATTTATAGCACAGTAGTTAAGAGCTTTATAAACCGGCGTTAGCCCAGAAAGCTCTTAACTACTGACTTTTTTCTGCGGCTGGAGTCTTATCGGTAGAGGGACTACTGCTCACTTCAGCCAAGACTCTAAATAACAGCGTTAGGCAGATCCCATTGAAAAGATAGGATACGCAATTGACGTAAGGGGATCTGCGGTATGGAAAAGTCGCGGCTTGAAAGTAAGCGTTAGACCCTTTCCTGCCTGACTCTAAATACCAGCGGCCGGCCAAAACCAGCGTTAGGACCCCTTAACGCTGCTTTTGAGGGCTATCGCAGAACTCTAAATCTAGCCGTAATAAAATAAGCCACTGGTGCTTGAGTAATTCTGACTTTGCAGAAGTAAAATGGAAAGTTGTTTAAAGTTGCATGCTCTATTTAAATCATGAAAGTTTAATTCTTGACTTTAGTGTCTCTTTAAATTAAGAGAAAAGCAGGCACGTAAGTGGATTGCCAAGATTTTTGTATATGCATATTTAAACCTGTTACAAAAAATGACATTTTCAATTTAATGTCCCTTTTAACATCTTTTTGTGTGTGCAAAGGGGTAGTTTTTTGTATTAGACTACTCAAGCTTCACTATCAAACTCTGCACATTTGTTTGAAGTCATTTTCAGGGCTGTAAACATTTCACAAAGGCAATATAAAAATAACATTTAAAAAGTGTTAGCGTCTCTTTAGAAATAACATTTTGTGGGGGCGGAGCTTGCTAGCAATGGAGTAGGACGCATTATAGAGCAGCTCCATATATTTTACAGGTCCCAAAGCGTCCATTGAACATCTAACCCAATGATACACAACTTTATAACACCAGGTGAATAGTTGGTGCATCATAGCGCTGCTGGACAGGGTCTCTTTCCTAAGCGGCTAGTGGAGGAAATCATTGTAATGGTCTGGTCTGGAGCAGGGCCTAGTGCGCCACTTTTAACAGCCGTGAGTGAAGCATTTATGTGATCCTCTGACTTCCCTCAATCGGAGCTACCACGGTAATATAATTTCCTACCGCACTGTCTACCACAAAACCAGCATATAAGGAGAGATAGAGAAGACGGTTATATGATGTAATGCTGAATATGGAGAGCGTATTGCTCTCCGTATTCAGCGAGGTCTGGCGGACCTGATCCGCACTGTCGGATCAGGTCCGCCAGACTTTGTTAAATAGAGGCCTTAGTATTGTTGTTGAGTTTTCATAAGAAAATAAGGATTCCTAATAACTCCATTGGAACAGAACATATATAGTGGTAGAAACTTGGGGCATACTTTTTTACTTGAGGAAATTGTATCACAATTATAATATATCACAGATTACATGCTCCGGATACAACACTACTAGCTTGGTTCTTTCAGACTAAAGAAGAGACTGTCATTTAATGCAAAGTGGTAAAACAAGATTTCCTCTATATACCTTTTACACAACGGTGCTTATTATAAAAACTACAACTTTCTCATTCCATGATCTATATACAATCAGCTAAAAGGCTTCAGAATTACTAATACTCAAACATCTTTATTTGAAAAGTGAAGTGTACCATTATAAATGTTTTACTTTTCCATCTCAGTTTAAGGAAAAGAAACTCTGTGGAAAAATTTACTTTAGGACTAAATTCATTAGTATTCTCACTGGTAATGGTGTATTTTTGTGTTCCACCCCGTCTAAAGAGAAACCCTAAAATCACAAACTGTGAAGGAGTGCCTCTCTAGATCACAATCTAAGCACAAAAGTCTGGATAAAAGCATCCCTAACCCTACCACTAGCCCACAAACACAGAGCCCTAGAGTATCTGAAGAAACCAGAACAGATGAACCTAACAAAGAACTTCTGCAACAGATCAAGTCTCTATTCCATGAGGAATTCAAAACGGCCCTATCTGAAATAAAACAAGATCTCAGGGAAATAGGGGAAAGAACGGCAGAATTAGAGGAGAAGTTAGATAATGTAACTGAGGAAATTCCTATATTGAGAGACTCCATCCAAGATAATTCAGCATACATTAGCAGGCTTGAAGATCAAATAGAAGATCTAGAAAATAGATCTAGGAGGTCTAATCTGAGAATCCGGAACCTCCCAGAGACTTACAAAAATCTAGAAGAAACCATCACCGAGTTGTTCACGCAACTAGTCCCGGATATTGATCCACCATCTCTCCTAATGGACAGGGTCCACAGGGCCCTCACAAGACCGCAACAAAACACAAACAGAGACATAATTCTAAAAATGCATTATTTTCATGCCAAGGAAAGAATATTGAAAGCATCCAGGGATAAAAAATGCATAGAGTTTGAAGGACACAACATACAAATCTTCACAGACCTAGCTCCAATCACACTTCGAAAAAGAAGAGATATGAAACCAATCACTGCAGCCCTAACGAAGGAACACATAAAATATAGGTGGAATTTTCCTTTCAGACTGGTTTTTTCCTACCAGAATGGAAGCTATAGCTGCAATACCCTGGAAGAAGGGAAGGCTCTGCTTCACCGCCTACAAATCCAAGCTGATATACCATCCACACCTACTGGGTCATCACCACCAAGAAAATCTTTCCAGAAGGAATGGACCCCAGTGGGAAGAAATGGCAAAGCAAAGAAACAAAGAATGGATCCCAGACAAGAATCTGGGGATGCAGAATCTGAAGAGACTGAGAATACTTTGTCTTGAAAGCTAAGTAGATCAATATACATTGAGCACTATAAGACTAACTCACTTCCGGATGTGACTGTTTCACTGAATTGGGCTATGCCCAATGCTGATTGATATGTTGCCTTTCTTTTTTCTTCCCTTTGTTGAAGTTTAATATTTTTGTGTGTTCCCTTTCTTCTACATAGTTACATTTTAAGTCAAGCACCCAGACGACATACTCATTATATAACCCTTACCCCTGAGAGATACCACATAAGCACTAACTACCTACCAACCCTAACCAACCTCTAGTGCCTTAAAGTTTTTAGCCTGGTAGACAGATTGAGATACACCTAGCCTTTTAAAGGGTTACTTAAGTTATACTTCCCGTATCCCCAGTTAAGAGGGGTTATTAGTGCTCATTCCAGTTAGGTGCAATCTTGGGATCCCCTCCCCCCCCATCCTCATCCTCCCTCATTCATCCCAATACCCCTCCTTTACCCCCCTCCGATCTCCCTAACCCCATACTCAAATCGAGCTAAATTCAGGTTCAGGCTCTGATGCTGCTTAAATGTTATTGTTTTTTCAATTCACTTATATTCTATTATTTCCAATGTTGATTTCTAATGTTCTATTATTATATAATTGGTCCTCTTTATCTTGGTTACTTCATGCTACCTATGAGATGGTTTATGCACCTGCCACTCCAAAGACACTAACTGCTGATAAGATATCTATAACATTATACTTGCTTCTTATCTTCCATGAAGGTTTATTTTGCTCTTCAGCTATGGGAATCAAGTTTGGCCTGGTCCGGGGAGCCCCCCCTCAGAGGATAGAAATCCTGATTCTACTTCTAGGGATATTAAGGTACCGCAATAAGAAAGCTCCCTCTAAACAAACACCATGTCTATAAAAATCATTTCACACAATGTTAGGGGTTTAAACTCAGACATCAAAAGAAAAAAGGCAATCCTAGAATATAAAGCCCTGAATGCCAAGATTGTGATGCTACAGGAAACACACTTTACACCTAAGTTCACTCCTAAATATTGGGATAAGGTATACCCCACACAATTTCACGCCATAGGTCCGAAAAAGAAATGCGGAGTCTCAGTGCTCATCCACTCTTCCCTAAATTTTCATGAGGAATCAATAATAAGGGATAAAGAAGGTAGATATATCATAATACAAGGCTCAATCCATAATACCCCAATCCTACTGGTGAATGTATATGCTCCTAATGAGATGCAGTCCAACTTTATCTCTAAGCTCAGCAAACACTTAACACTGTGGAAAAAATATAAAACTATAATAGGAGGTGACTTTAACCTTACCATGAATGATAAAATTGATAGATCTACACAAGCATCCACTACCACTAACACAACCACAAAATCTAGTAGAATATTACTTGACTTCACCCTAGATCACAACTTGACAGATAGCTGGCGGGCTATGAATCAAGGGGTACACGACTACACATATTATTCCCCCATGCACGCATCACAGTCTAGACTGGATTACATATTTGTAAGCCAAATCCTAGTCCCCCTAATAGTCAATACAGCCATTACTAACTGCTCATGGTCAGACCACTCTATAGTGGAAACCACATTGGCGGGACTAATTAACCCACAAAGAGTGAAATCCTGGTCACTTAATGCATCATTACTTAAAGAAGGCCCAACATTAGACACGATTAAGCAACAAATTGCTGAATTTATCGAAATTAACAATAACTCCACCGACAATCCAGCCCTAGAATGGGGGGCACTGAAAGCCTTCACACGGGGTCTACTCATATCCGAATCTAGCAAACAAAATAAGCAAAGGGAGGCCAAACTACTAAGTTTAAAAGTAGAGACGAATAGACTTAGGTCACAACTTGGACACAATCCTTCACGTACACTAATAACCGAGCTTAAAGCCAAAAACACAGAACTAGATTCACTCTTAAATTCGGAGGCAGTCAGATCAATAAAAGTTGTTGACACACAATACTATATTTACGGGAACAAACCTGACCGAATGTTAGCAAACAAATTGAAGGAAATTGTTAGGACCACAACTGTCCCACAAATACAATCCCCAGATAACAAGACCACTAATGACCCACAAGATATCGCCAACTTATTTGCAGACTACTATACTAAACTGTATAATATCCCTAATCCACATAAAGACAAAAAAAGAACCCCAGATTTACTCTCGTTTCTCGGAGATAGTAAAATGCCATCGCTAACAGAGGAGGAATTAAACTCCTTAAATCGCCCCATAACACAAGAAGAAATAAAACTTAGTATTAAAAATCTAAAAGGTTCTAAAGCCCCGGGCCCTGATGGATACCCTGGCATCTTCTACAAAACCCTACAACCATTATTAGTTCCACAGTTAGTCAAAGTTTTCAACGCTATGATGCAGGGCAAGGAAATACCAAAAGAAATGTTGATGGCCAGAATTTCAGTGATCCCAAAACCAGGAAAGAATAAATGTCATTGCCAAAATTATAGGCCCATTTCCCTGATCAATCAGGACATCAAGTTATTTTCCAAAATATTAGCAAATCGTCTAAACCCACTCCTTATTAAATTAATCCACCCAGATCAAGTAGGCTTTATTTCTCAAAGGGAAGCCCCAGATAACACAAGGAAAATTATAGACCTTATTAATGTGGCCACTGTTAGACGGATGCCTTCTCTGTTTCTATCTTTGGATGCAGAGAAGGCATTCGATAGAGTTGATTGGGGTTTTATGTTCGCAGTACTCGAAAAGGTAGGCATTGAGGGGGAGTTCCAAAAGGCTATCAAATCGTTATACTCCTCCCCGACAGCATTTGTTAAATTATCAGGCTATCAATCTTCACCAATACATATTAACAACGGAACCAGACAAGGATGCCCATTATCCCCACTCTTATTCGCTTTAAGTATCGAACCATTGGCCATCAAAATCAGAGATAACAGGGACATAACAGGAATTGAGGTGGGACACTTAGAACACAAGATATCTCTATTTGCGGATGACGTGATATTGACATTAACAAACCCACTATTATCCCTCCCATTAGTATATCAAATAATTCAACAATTTGGGACCCTATCGGGATATAAAATTAATGGGGAAAAATGTGAAGCCCTGGGGGTTGGAATCCCCGCCCATACTAAAAAATTAATAGAGCTAAACTTCTCATTTAGATGGCCTAAAAAATCCATTAAATATCTGGGAATTCATCTCTCTAGCAACATTCACTCCCTCTTTCATATAAATTATCTCCCCATGTTTAAGACAATCAGAGCTCTTATAACCAAATGGATGAAACTCAAAATTTCCCTTTACGGTAGAATTATCTCGGTCAAGATGTCCCTCTTACCTAAATTATTATACTTATTTCGCTCCCTACCCATCACCCTCCCTCTCTCAGACCTACATAAGCTTCAAAAAGACATCTTACGATTTGTGTGGCAAGGTAAACGAGCCAGAATCAATAAAACACTCATGTGCTCTCCCAAAAAGATAGGAGGAGTGGGACTCCCGAACCTAATCCCCTACTACTATTCGGCCCGCATAGCTCAAACTTTACACTGGTTCAAAACTAAAAACAACTCACAATGGTTAAATATCGAATCTGCTGTTATGAACACCACACCACTCTCGCACCTATTATGGACCCCTGACACCCCTACCCCGCACAAAAAAAATGAATTCATAGCAATACAACACACCCTACACATATGGAAGATACTGAATGCTAAATTCCCCTTACTAAATAACAAATCAGCAATCACACCACTAATAACCCAAACCTCCTCAGTTGACCGCACTGTACAACAGAAATGGCACAATAAGGGACTTTATAGGATTGCAGATGCATTTAAAGAGGGTAGAATGATATCTTACACACAATATCAAGACCTAGACATAGGAGACAGAAATATTTGGTACCATTATCTACAACTAAAATCCAGAGTATATCAAATAATGGGGAATGAAAGAGCCCCTGTAACCACTACGCTAGAAAGGCTCTGCCTGGCTGATCACCACATTAGAAGTGGAATCTCAACTTTATACACTTTATTTAACAACCCACCCTCAAACAGGAAACCCCCATTAATGATAAAATGGGAAAATGATACAGGAAGAACCTGGTCAGTTGAGACTTGGAGAGAAACACTTAGTCGTGGATTAGCTTTTACACAAAACGCAACCCTTAAAGAAAATTTCATTAAAGTAGCCTTTAGATGGTACTTATTCCCGACTAGATCAGGAGGAGGAGGTGACCCATCAACCAAGTTTTGTTATAGAGGATGCGGGGAGCTTGGGACATACCCACATATGTGGTGGGAATGTAGATATGTTAAAGAGATATGGGATCAAACTTCAGCTCTCATGAGTGAGATCTTTGATAAAACAATACAGCTAACTATGGAACAAGCTTTACTCCACTTCCCGATACCAGGGCTCTCTAGACACAATAACAAATTGGGAGGATGGATATGCACAATAGTTCGGTTAGGCATAGCCCAATTTTGGAAGGGAATCCCCCCGAGCTTTGAACAGATAAAAAAAAAGTTGATATACCACTTTGATAAAACAAGTGCCTCAGCAGAATTTCTAAACGATAAAAAAACATTCCTACTACAGTGGGAACCTTTTATACATTATCATGAGGCTTCCAGAAGAAGTGGGGGGGCGGACACGGACTAGGCCAGACGAAATGTTCTTTATGGTATCCATATTGATTTTATCGAATGTTCTGTTACAAAGTTGAATCAGCGGCACATAATGTGTATTTCTGGAGTAATATCTTTATTATTATTTGAATGACCTATGACCATTGGAAAGTTCAATCATTGATTTATTATATCTGTAAAAAATTTTCTTGAATAAAAATATTTCAACATAAAGAGAAACCCTAATTATGAGCCTGGAATATATATAAAAACGCTATGGCAATATCTATTTTAGATTATGATCACTCAAAAAACACAACCATTTAGTCTGAGAATAAAAAATCCCTATACAGAGCAGAGTGAAAAAGTGAAAGGCTGTTAATATAAATTCAGCCACCTTAGCCCAAAATAAAACACCCAACAGGCTATGTATTTGGAATGCTCATGATGTCTGATATTTGGCTGGCAATAAATCTATGAAGGATGGAGAAAGCCCAGAAACATAACTCAAAAGAAGCAAAAATTGTAGTACTGAAGTATAACAGACCTGTACAATAGGGAAAGCCTTTCATCACTCCATTGACTGCTCTTAAATCTAAGAGACTCAGTCCTTCTGTACAGCTCCAGTGGCAATAAAGAAACACTTCTAAGGATGCTTACAGCCCAGTCTGAAGCATACACAGATTTCCCAGCCATAGTAACCAGGCAAGGGAGAAGAGGAGAAGGATCAAATCCTGTGTGTCCTGCGATGGAAAGAAAGAGGAATGAGAGGGCTACTAAGGGGATTTACTTTAATGGTAATAAAGATGGAGTGGTATAAATGTGTCAATTTTATTTAAAGGATGGTGGGGTCCCAGCTGATATTCATGAGCCAAAGAGAGAGATGGAATATGTTACACTTTTACACATTTCTTCACTAGTACAAAAGACAAGTTTGTAGGTTCTATTTTCTCAGCTGTTTTGTCAGATTTATTCTACCAACACTGCAAATTTGGCAGCTTTGCAAACAATTATAATAATTTATTTAATTCCTATGGAAAATGTTTACATTTTGTTCATTCTAAACTGAAAGTAAAACCATGAAAATGTATTTTAGAAATCCTGTAACAATCCAAAAGACATGGTTAAAGGGATACTAAACCCAAAAATGTCATGATTTAGATAGAGCATGCAATTTTAAGCAACTTTCTAATTTACTCCTATTATCAATTTTTATTTGTTCTCTGGGTATCTTTATTTGAAAAGCAGGAATGAAAGCTTAGCAGCTGGCCCATTTTAGGCTCAGCACCTGGGTAGCACTTGCTGATTGGTGGCTAAATGTAGCCACCAATCAGCAAGCGCTATCCAGGGTCCTGAACCAAAAATGTATGGGCTCCTAAGCTTTTAATACTGCTTTTTCAAATAAAGATACCAAGAGAAAGAAGAAAATTGAAAATTGGAGTAAATTAGAAATTTTCCTAAAACTGCATGCTCTATCTGAATCATAAAATAAAACATGTGGGTTTGATCCCAGCTATTTTTCCTCAGATATCTTCAGATACATCCCACATCTTCATCTTTGACCTACTGTATATCTTTCCTTTTCTACCTCTCATATCTTCAACATTTCTCCAGTGGAACTCTCTACCTTGGAACTTCTCAAAACATATTCCACCTTTCCATGTTTTCTTTGAAAACTCATCTATACAGGGCTTCATCATTTTGCCATCTTCCCTCTTTACAAATACACATTACTATCTCCTACCAAAATAACTTTCCATCTGGCTCTTTAAAATGTCACTGCAGCTAAGATATACTCCAAGTAGCTTCCATACCTTCTGTCTTATTCATCCTTGAATATAAAGATAATTAACCTTTTAGAGCAAGGGTCTTAATTCTTTATCAATTTCAGTTGCTTTATTTATGTTATATTTTATTGCTACTGCATTTCTATGCAAAGTGTATATTTTTACAGACTGCTCATTTACCCAGTGTTATGGATAACGGTAGCATTTTATAGATAAGTGATAACGATACTGGCACATACAAGTTTAAAAGTAAACACGTTTCGCACAACTTCAGAGGTCTGGTTAACTGTTACGCTTGAATAAAAAGTTGCATAAATAAACATAAAAAAATACATTTAAAAGTACAGTTACACTCATAATAACACTAGCTAATAAAAATTATTGGGGGGAAAAGATGCCAAATAGAATGAATAAAATGAAAAAGATGACTCCCAAACATGTCAGGTTAGGCCCTATAACAGCCGCCAAAGCCTATGTTAGTGTTTAGACCACGGGGGGTAACCGTGTCCAGATTGAATATCCACCGAGCTTCCATTCGCAATAATGTCAGTGCCCTATTGCCTCCACGTCTTGGACGAGGTACATGATCTATAAGCATGGTTCACAAGGAGGAGATAGGGTGGCCTGCAGTCAGAAAGTGATGGGCTACCGGCTGTTCTGAATGTCCTTTATCCAAAGCCTGACGTATGGCTGTCTTGTGATTGGACAGCCATTCCCTGAATGTAGTCACATTCTTACCTATGTAATACAGGGAGCAGAGGCAAATAATAGCATACACAACAAAGTCTGAAGTGCAGGTTAATCTGTGTTTAATAGAGAATCTCCTGTTAGTGTGTGGGTGGCAAAAAGTATTGCCAGTAATAAGTCTATTGCAAGTCACACAATTTCCACATCGAAAGCATCCAGGTTTGCCCTTAGGCAGCCACATTTGCTTCTCATAGCAGTGCGTGGGGTCGTTTAAGACCAAAAGATCCCTCAAGTTGCTAGTCCTCTTGTATACCAGTCGTGGGGCCGGAGAATCCATGAAGGGAAGGCTTATATCCTTCGCGATCACTATCCAATTTTTCTTAATAGTATTCGCCACAGATTTTGATACTGGGGTGTAAGTGGTCAGAAAGTTTAACCAATGTGACATTTGTTCAGGTGTTTTCCTGGTTGTAAGTGTCCCTTGTGTCCACTCTCTGGCCGTGAGGTATTGTTTTTCAATCAAAGACATTGGATACCCCCTCTGTAGGAATCTTTGAGCCATTTCACTTAACTGCATGTTTTTATGGGAGTCGTCAGCGACCCGCAGGAGCTGTGAGGAGCTGATCCCATCTTTTTTAAATTTAGGATGAAAGCTAGTGTAATGAAGAGTAGAATTCTTATCATTAGCTTTCTGAAATAGTGTGGTGTTTAGTCTGTACCCCTGCTGGGTTGAACCTTAAAAATTTCTAGATCTAGAAAATGGACTTTATCTGTGCTGTGTTAGTTTTTAAATCTAATAGTGGATTCAAGACTGTTGAGGACATCAGTCCATTCCACCAGGGCCTCAGAGGAGCTGTTCCAAAAAAGGAAGACGTTGTCTATGTAGCGACAGTAGAATTTGATTGAATCCTGTCTGGATAGTATGTTTTTTTGTTCATACATTGCCATGTAGATGTTGGCATATGATGGGGTCTGCACTTCAGACTTTGTTGTATGTGCTATTATTTGCCCGTGCTCCCTGTATTACATAGGCTCAAAGATTCCTACAGAGGGGGTAACTAATGCCTTTGATTGAACAACAATGCCTCACGAACAGAGAGTGGACACAAGGGACACTTACAACCAGGAAAACACCTGAACAAATGTCACATTGGTTAAACTTTCTGACCACTTACACCCCAGTATCAAAATCTCTGGCGAATACTATTAAGAAAAATTGGATGGTGATCGCGAAGGATACAAGCCTTCCCTTCATGGATTCTCCGGCCCCACGACTGGTATACAAGAGGACTAGCAACTTGAGGGATCTTTTGGTCTTAAACGACCCCACACACTGCTATGAGAAGCAAATGTGGCTGCCTAAGGGCAAAACTGGATGCTTTTGCTGTGGAAATTGTGTGACTTGCAATAGCCTTATTACTGGCAATACTTTTTGCCACCCACACACTAACAGGAGATTCTCTATTAAACACAGATTAACCTGCACTTCAGACTTTGTTGTGTATGCTATTATTTTCCTCTGCTCCCTGTATTACATAGGTAAGACTGTGACTACATTCAGGGAACGTCTGGACAATCACAGCCATACGTCAGGCTTTGGATAAAGGACATTCAGAACAGCCGGTAGCCCATCACTTTCTGACTGCAGGCCACCCTATCCCCTCCTTGCGAACCATGCTTATAGATCATGTACCTCGTCTAAAACATGGAGGCAATAGGGCACTGACGTTATTGCAAACGGAAGCTCGGTGGATATTTAATCTGGACACGTTACCCCCCATGGTCTAAACACTAACATAGACTTTGGCTGCTGTTATAGGGCCTAACCTGACATGTTTGGGAGTCATCTTTTTCATTTCATTCATTCTATTTGGCGTGACCCTGCGGCGCTCTGCGCCCTTCCTCCTGATAAATGTGTGTAGGCTAACTTACATATGAATGCTTTCACTACATGTTCCTCTGGAGTTACCCTGATACTGTGTAGGTATAGAGACACAGCAACAAAGGTCCACAACACCAAATCACAAGGAAAAAAATCTTGTCTTTATGTCATTTATTGAGTTTTTAGCTTACACAAAGCATATAGGCACACAGCAGCAAAAAAGCAATGTTTCGGGCTATTCACCCTTAAAGGGACACTGTACCCAAATTTTTTCTTTTGTAATTCAGAAAGAGCATGCAATTTTAAGCAACTTTCTAATTTACTCCTATTATCAATTTTTCTTCGTTCTCTTGCTATCATTATTTGAAAAAGAAGGCATCTAAGCTTTTTTTTGTTTCAGTACTCTGGACAGCACTTTTTTATTGGTGGATGAATTTATCCAACAATCAGCAAGGACAACCCAGATTGTTCACCAAAAATGGGCCGGCATCTAAACTTACATTCTTGCATTTCAAATAAAGATACCAAGAGAATTAAGAAAATTTCTCCTAGATTTAGAGTTCTGCGTTAGCCGTCAAAACCAGCGTTAGGGGGTCCTAATGCTGGTTTTGACCGCCCGCTGGTATTTAGAGTCAGTCAGGAAAGGGTCTAACGCTCACTTTCCAGCCGCAACTTTTCCATACCGCAGATCCCCCTACGCCAATTGCGTATCCTATCTTTTCAATGGGATCTTTCTAACGCCGGTATTTAGAGTCTTGGCTAAAGTGAGCGTTAGTAATCTTATGACAAGACTCCAGCCGCAGAGAAAAGTCAGGAGTTAAGAGCTTTCTGGGCTAACGCCGGTTCATAAAGCTCTTAACTACTCTAACTGCTCTAAAGTACACTAACACCCATAAACTACCTATGTACCCCTAAACCGAGGCCCCCCACATCGCCGCCACTCTATTAAATTTTTTTAACCCCTAATCTGCCGACCGCACACTGCCGCAACCTACATTATCCCTATGTACCCCTAACCTGCTGCCCCTAACACCGCCGACACCTACATAATATTTATTAACCCCTAATCTGCCCCCCCAACGTCGCTGCTACCTTACCTACCTTACCTACAATTATTAACCCCTAATCTGCCGACCAGACCTCACCGCTACTCTAATAAATGTATTAACCCCTAAAGCTAAGTCTAACCCTAACCCTAACACCCCCCTAAGTTCAATATAATTTTTATCTAACGAAATAAAATAAATCTTATTAAATAAATTATTCCTATTTAAAGCTAAATACTTACCTGTAAAATAAACCCTAATATAGCTACAATATAAATAATAATTATATTGTAGCTATTTTAGGGTTTATATTTTTTTTACAGGCAACTTTGTATTTATTTTAACCAGGTACAATAGCTATTAAATAGTTAATAACTATTTAATAGCTACCTAGTTAAAATAATTACAAAATTACCTGTAAAATAAATCCTAACCTAAGTTACAATTAAACCTAACACTACACTATCAATAAATAAATTAAATACAAATACCTACAAATAAATACACTAACTAAAGTACAAAAAATAAAAAAAGAACTAAGTTACAAGAAATAAAAAAATAATTTACAAACATTATAAAAATATTACAACAATTTTAAGCTAATTACACCTACTCTAAGCCCCCTAATAAAATAACAAAGCCTCCCAAAATAAAAAAAATGCCCTACCCTATTCTAAAATAAAAATTGAAAAGCTCTTTTACCTTACCAGCCCTTAAAAGGGCCTTTTGCGGGGCATGCCCCAAAGAATTCTGCTCTTTTGCCGGTAAAAAAAAACATACAATACCCCCCCCAACATTACAACTCACCACCCACATACCCCTAATCTAACCCAAACCCCCCTTAAATAAGCCTAACACTAAGCCCCTGAAGATCTTCCAATCCGATTGGCTGATCCAATCAGCCAATCAGATTGAGCTTGCATTCTATTGGCTGTTCCGATCAGCCAATAGACTGCAAGCTCAATCTGATTGGCTGATCCAATCAGCCAATTGGATTGAACTTGAATCTGATTGGCTGATTCAATCAGCCAATCAGAATTTTCCTACCTTAATTCAGATTGGCTGATAGAATCCTATCAGCCAATCGGAATTCGAGGGACGCCATCTTGGATGACGTCCCTTAAAGGAACCTTCATTCGTCGGGAGTTCGTCGTGGAGGAAGGATGTTCCGCGTCGGCAGGATGAAGATGGAGCCGGAAGAAAGAAGATTGAAGATGCTGCTTGATAGAAGACTTCAGCCGGATGATGGACCTCTTCAGGCCCAGCTTGGATGAAGACTTCAGCCAGATGATGGACCTCTTCAGCCCCCGCTTGGATGAAGACTTCAGCCGGATGATGGACCTCTTCAGCCCCCGCTTGGATGAAGACATCGCCCGGATAGGAGGGAGACTTCGGACCCTCTTCTGGACGGATCGGTGATACCCGGCGTGGTGAAGATAAGGTAGGAAGATCCTCAGGGGCTTAGTGTTAGGTTTATTTAAGGGGGGTTTGGGTTAGATTAGGGGTATGTGGGTGGTGGGTTGTAATGTTGGGGGGGTATTGTGTTTTTTTTTACAGGCAAAAGAGCAGAATTCTTTGGGGTTAAAGAGCTTTTCAATTTTTATTTTAGAATAGGGTAGGGCATTTTTTTATTTTGGGGGGCTTTGTTATTTTATTAGGGGTCTTAGAGTAGGTGTAATTAGCTTAAAATTGTTGTAATATTTTTATAATGTTTGTAAAAAAAAAAATATTTTTTGTAACAGTTCTTTTTTTATTTTTTGTACTTTAGTTAGTGTATTTATTTGTATTTATTTGTAGGTATTTGTATTTAAATTATTTATTGATAGTGTAGTGTTAGGTTTAATTGTAACTTAGGTTAGGATTTATTTTACAGGTAATTTTGTAATTATTTTAACTAGGTAGCTATTAAATTGTTATTAACTATTTAATAGCTATTGCACCTGGTTAAAATAAATACAAAGTTGCCTGTAAAATAAATATAAACCCTAAAATAGCTACAATATAATTATTATTTATATTGTAGCTATATTAGGGTTTATTTTACAGGTAAGTATTTAGCTTTAAATAGGAATAATTTATTTAATAAGATTTATTTTATTTCGTTAGATAAAAATTATATTTAATTTAGGGGGGTGTTAGGGTTAGGGTTAGACTTAGTTTTAGGGGTTAATACATTTATTAGAGTAGCGGTGAGATCCGGTCTGCAGATTAGGGGTTAATAATTGTAGGTAGGTAGCGGTGACGTTGGGGGTGGCAGATTAGGGGTTAATAAATATAATATAGGGGTCGGTGGGGTTAGGGGCAGCAGATTAGGGGTTCATAGGGATAACGTAGGTTGCAGCTGTGTATGGAGCGGCAGATTAAAGGTTAATAATAATATGGAGGGGTCAGCGATAGCGGGGGCGGCAGATTAGGGGTTAATAAGTGTAAGGTTAGGGGTGTTTAGACTCGGGGTACATGTTAGGGTGTTAGGTGCAGTCTTTGGAAGTGTTTCCCCATAGGAAACAATGGGGCTGTGTTAGGAGATGAACGCTGCTTTTTTGTTAGGTTTTTTTTCGGCTCAAACAGCCCCATTGTTTCCTATGGGGGAATCGTGCACGAGCACGTTTTTTAAGCTGGCCGCGTCCGTAAGCACCGCTGGCATTGAGAGTTGCAGTGGCGGTAAATTATGCTCTACGCTCCCTTTTTGGAACCTAACGCAGCCCTTCTGTGAACTTTAAATACCAGCTGTATTTAAAAGGTGCGGGGGGGGGGGGGGGGAAGCACGCGTAGCTAATGCACCCCTTTGGCCACAGAACTCTAAATCTAGCCGTTAGATAATAAGGGTAAATTAGAAAGTTGCTTAAAATTTCATGCTCAATCTGAATCACGAAAGAAACATTTTGGGTACAGTGTCCCTTTAATAATGCTAATACAGAACATGCTGCTACTTAAAGGGCCACTAAATCCAAAATCTTTCTTTCATGATTCAGATAGAGAACAGAAATTTAAACAACATTACAATTTACTTCTATTATTTATTTTGCTAAATTTTTTAGATATCCTTAGTTGAAGAAAAAGAAATGCACATGGTGAGCCAATCACACGAGGCTTCTATGTGCAGCAACCAATCAGCAGCTCCTGAGCATATCTAGATATGCTTTTCAGCAAAGAATATCAAGAGAATAAAACAAATTAGATAATATAAGTAAATTAGAAAGATGTTTAAAATTGCATTCTCTTTCTAAATCATGGAAGAAAAAGTGTGGGTGTCATGTCCCTTTAAATACCATATCCTTTAACTCTTACGAAACCATTTACAAAAAATATTAAAACACAGTTTACTGCCACCTAGTGGTCACAATTTAATACTAAAGACTGATTTCCCCTGTAAAAACAAAACTGCTAATATATATAACTTCTAAATGTATCTCATATAATATGATACAATCATGCTATATGTAGCCTATTCAGAGAAGTTTATGTTACAACTTTTACTAATTTTCATCACAGAAATACTGTCATATCAATTTCCCTATTAATCCCCTTAGGGGCCAATGTGTCCAATTTATAAATCCAAAGGGACTCCTTTCTCTTTAATAAGAGTTCCCTATTGCCACCTCTTCTCAGGGTCCCCACACTGTCAATGATTTACCACCTTAACTGTGATATACTATGGCCCGCTTCAAGAAAATGAAAGGCCACTGGGGCCTTCATATCGCCACATCTTATGTTAGACTTGTGTTGGCTAAGCCTGTCTCTTATTTTTCTCACTGTCTCTCCTAAGTATATTTTTGGACATGGGCATTTTATTAAATATACAACATGTGTTGATTCACATGTATAAAATCCATTTATCTTAAATATTTTGCCTGTATGAGGGTGAACAAATTCCTTGCTTCTAATTGCAGAATAACAGCTAGCACAATTAAGGCATGGGTAAGTTCTATAGGTTTTAGAGGACATATATGTTTGTTGTTTATGTTTAGCTGGCCCTATATCATTAACTTGGTGGACAGGATTCTAAGCCAGCCTAAAAAGTACCAGCCCGGATCAAGTATCCGTTTATCCACTGGGGTTATATGCAGACGCAGAAACAGATGTGGATATCACTCTAATCTTGTGGGATCCAACTTACCTCATACGATTGAGGGTATTTTCCTTAAGTAAGAATTGCCAGCAGGTGGAGGATCACGGGACGTGTATTTTTTCACACTATCCCCCAGAACACCTTTTCTCTCACTATCGGGACTGTGTGTTTATTGAATTTGGCTCCTTCTCCTTTTCTTCAGACATCCATATGAACTTGATGTCTTTTGCAACATTCTGATACATAGGGGCCTATTTATGAAAGGCCTGTCGGACATGATCTGACATTGCGGATCATGTCCGACAGACCTCACTGAATGCAGAGAGCAATACGCTCTCCACATTCAGCAGTGCACCGGCATCTCTTGTGAACCAGTGATGTGCGGTGACTTCAGAGGCTGGTGAGGCAGTGTCTAGGAATCGGATACGCCTTCATTCTTTAGATATCCTTTGTTGAAGAAATAGCAATTGCACATGGGCGAGCCAATATCTATATGCAGCCATCATTCAGTATCTAATGAGCATATTTAGATTTGATTTTCAACAAATGATATCTGATTTTCTTCATTCTTTTGATATCCTTTGTTGAAAAGCATATCTAAATATGCTTAGAAGCTATTGAGCATATTTAGATATGAATTTCAACAAAGGATATCTGATTTCCTTCATTCTTTTGATATCCTTTGTTGAAAAGCATATCTAAATATGCTCAGTAGCTAATGAGCATATTTAGATATGATTTTCAACAAAGGATATCAAAAGAATGAAGGAAATCAGATATCCTTTGTTGAAATTCATATCTAAATATGCTCAGTAGCTACAGAGCATATTTAGATATGCTTTTCAAAGGATATAAAAGAAGTTGGTTTATTATTCAAGCTGTTTCTTATTCGGGAAATTCTGTTTCTTATTCATGGAAGTTGGTTTCTTATTCAATTTTTTTGTCAGACTGCTTTAAATTTACTTTAAAATAAAAAAATAGGTTTTATTAAAATAATAATATGATTCATATAATGTAGTTACACAGAGGTGGAATCTCTATATAACAATTAGATATACAAACTTGAAAAAAGGGCATACGTTGGCACCACTACAAATATTACTATTTTGAATAAATAACATATATTTTCAAAGGGTTAGTAACCATTCGGCCACTGATTTCACTATGATTTTATACAGGGTAGATCCCATTCCCCCTCCATGTCATGCAATTGTTTTTAGCCTGGCCCAATGGTGTTTTTGCCACAGAAATTGATGCCAACACTGGCATAGGTGACATAATTCTCATTTTTGAATAAGTAACAGATATTTTCAAAGGGTTAATAACCATTGGGCCACTGATTTCACTTTGAATATATACAGGGTAGATCCCCCTCCATGCCATGCAATTGTTTTTAGCCTGGCCCAATGGTGTTTTGGCACAGAAATTGATGCCAACCCTGGCATAGGTGACATAATTCTCATTTTTGAATAAGTAACAGATATTTTCAAAGGGTTAATAACCATTGGGCCAGGCTAAAAACAATAGCATGGCATGGAGGGGGATCTACCCTGTAGATATTCATAGTGAAATCAGTGGCCCAATGGTTATTAACCCTTTGAAAATATCTGTTACTTATTCAAAATTGAGAATTATGTCACCTATGCCAGGGTTGGCATCAATTTCTGTGCCCAAAACACCATTGGGCCAGGCTAAAAACAATTGCATGGCATGGAGGGGGATCTACCCTGTATATATTCATAGTGAAATCAGTGGCCCAATGGTTATTAACCCTTTGAAAATATATGTTACTTATTCAAAATTGAGAATTATGTCACCTATGCCAGGGTTGGCATCAATTTCTGTGCCCAAAACACCATTGGGCCAGGCTAAAAACAATTGCATGGCATGGAGGGGGATCTACCCTGTATATATTCATAGTGAAATCAGTGGCCCAATGGTTATTAACCCTTTGAAAATATATGTTATTTATTCAAAATAGTAATATTTGTAGTGGTGCCAACGTATTCCCTTTTTTCAAGTTTGTATATCTGTTATATAAATAGATTCCACCTCTGTGTAACTTACATTTATATGAATCATATTATTATTTTAATGAAACCTATTTTTTTTATTTAAAAAAAAATTGAATAAGAAACCAACTTCCATGAATAAGAAACAGAATTTCACGAATAAGAAACAGCTTGAATAAGAAACCAACTTCCTTGTCGTGTGACTGAGCCTGCTGGGGCCCTGGGCCATCTTTTCTTTTCTTTTAGGCGGCACTAAGTTGAAGTTAGATAACTTGAGTTGAACTTGTCAACTTGATATACATTTATTACAACGAACTTGCAGCCTCGCTGCCTCTATAGTCAAGGGAAGTGACTTGAGTCACTTGACTATTTTGGCAGCGAGGCTGCAAGTTCGTTGTAATAAATGTATAAGTTCAACTTCAACTCACGTTATCTAACTTCAACTTTAAATTAAGAAGTTGTTTAAAATTGGGAACTCTCTCTGAAGCATTAAATAAATAAATTAAAAAAAATTTGGTTGCATGTCACTTTAAGAAACCATACAGACTTCAAGCTTAAAGGGATACTAAACCCACATTTTTTTCTTTCATGATTCAGATAGAAAGTTGCGTAAAATTGCATGCCCTAATTTACTCCTATTATCAAATTTTCTCCATTCTCTTGTTATCTTTAGTTAAAAAGCAGGAATGTAACGCTTAGGAGCCAGCCCACCAATAAGCAAGCGTAAACCAGGCTCCTACGCCTTGCATTTCTGCTTTCTAAATAAAGATAGCAAGAGAACAAAGAAAATTTGATTGAGGGGGAGGCAGAGAGGGAAGAGAGAGAGACAGAGGAGGGAGACAGGGGGGATTCAGAGAGAGAGAGAGAGAGAGAGAGAGAGAGCCAGAGGGAGAGAGAGCCAGAGGGAGAGAGAGCCAGAGAGAGAGAGAGAGCCAGAGAGAGAGAGAGAGCCAGAGAGAGAGAGAGAGAGAGAGACAGAGAGAGGCAGAGACAGAGAAAGAGAGAGACACAGAGAGGGAGACAGAGGAGGGAGACAGAGGAGGGAGAGAGAGAGAGAGAGAGAGAGACACAGAGGAGGGAGAGAGAGAGACACAGAGGAGGGAGAGAGAGAGAGAGAGAGAGAGACACAGAGGAGGGAGAGAGAGAGAGAGAGAGAGAGAGAGAGAGAGAGAGAGAGAGAGACAGAGGAGGGAGACAGAGAGAGAGAGACACCGAGAGAGAGACAAAGGAGGGAGACAGACAGAGAGAGAGAGAGACAGAGGAGGGAGACAGAGAGAGAGAGACAGAGGAGGGAGACAGAGAGAGAGGAGGGAGACAGAGGAGGAAGACAGAGGGAGATAGACAGAGAGAGACAGAGAAGGGAGACAGAGGAGGGAGACAGACAGAGAGAGAGAGACACAGAGAGAGAGAGGCAGAGAGGGAGACAGAGGAGGGAGACAGAGGAGGGAGACAGAGGAGGGAGAAGACACATAGGGGAGGAAAAAGAGAGAGAGAGAGAGGGGAAAAAAGAGAAAAGGGGAATAATTGCTAATAAAACAACCTTTACAGGCCCTTCTACCCTCTATTCTTTGACACAGTGACACAGAGGTCCAGGCAGCAGTGTGACCATTGGTGGACCTAATGAACAGAGGGCCCTGGCGCAAAAAAAATGTTGGGCTCCCCTGAAGGTAGATCAGATGTACCAAGCAAAGCAAGTGTGTCAGGCAGATTTGAGGCATGCCCATGTCACTGTAAAAGGCCATGCCTGGCTGTTACCAAATGCCACTTACAAAGGTGGGGCCACACACAAACACACTACATACCATACACAAAGACACTATATTTCATGCACACGCTACATGGCATACACACATTACAAAATATACACTCACACACACATGCTACATAGCAAACACACATAATGTATATTCACTATGCAGCATATAAACACATATACAGTATACACCAATATTATACATATCACACTCACTAAATATTTTTCACAGGCACAATACACATCATACACATACTACAAAGCATATGCACACTACACAACATACTAAGTTATTACTAACACACATGTACATGCTACATAGCATTCAAACACTACAGAGCATATAGACATACAGTATGGAGCATATACAAACATACTATAACATAAATGCATACTACACATCTGACACACAAATGCTACATATCATGCACAAACACATATACACTCACTACCCAACATCCAACCATACAATGCACACTGTATTGCAGCATACACTCACTACACAGCATATATACACATAAACACTTTGCAGCATACACACAAATATACATACACAGCATTAACACAGTACACTCACTAATTTGCACTATATAACTTACATACATACAAACATATACATTGACCATAAAACACACAAAGTACACAGCATTGGCACAGTTCACAATAGCAGTATTTTCATATAAATTGCACACAACATTCAAATAAACACACTACACACAACATACACATATATATATATATATATATATATATATATATATATATATAAACACACTACACACAACATACACACATATATATATATATAAACACACTACACACAACATACACACATATATATATATATAAACACACTACACACAACATACACACATATATATATATATAAACACACTACACACAACATACACATATATATATATATATATATAAACACACTACACACAACATACACACACATATATATATATATAAACACACTACACACAACATACATATATAAACACACAGGTCAGGACATGACATCATTCTCTTTTGGACAGAAAGCTCATCAGAAATATACTATTGTGAAAACAAAGTGCCTAACATGTGTTTGGGCCAGTTTGCAAAGAATGCAAAGAATCTGAGACTCAGACAGTATACTGTGGTGTTACTGATCCCGGACCCTAATTTATAACAGTGAATGCTATAAGTGCCTGCACAACAAGACTGCAGATAGGGTCATCTAATTTATTATCATATACACACACATTGACACTGCTTTCAACTCCAAGTTCTCCAACGATCAGCAATGTATTCCGTGGACCGTAACTTCAAAGGAGCTATAAATTAATGGGTCACACTGGGTGTAACAGCAGAGCAGCCGATGAAAGTAGCATAGGAGGGGAAACTAGAGAGGCAGTTTTAGCAAACGCAGGCAGTGAGAACAGGAACAGAGAAGATAGAATGAAGGACTCAGGGCCCGGTGTTTATCTGTTCTGTATTACACTAACCTAACCAGTGTGACAACTCTTTGCCTCTCTCGCAGTCCCACCCCCACTCACCTCACCTCAAACTCTTTACCTCCTCCTGACTCCAGGCTCCTTCTCACACTCACACTTGCTGCTTGAGCTGCTCTGAGATACGTGACAGCACGCGGAAGGATCTATTTAATTCCCGCCCGGCACTCAGAGACAGCCAGCCCCAGTCAGATTCAGACGAGTTCTGAATTCTGAATCTGATTGGCTGAGACTAGTGAGACTGAGAGGCGGACAGGACGGAGGCTAGCCTCCTGTGGAAGCGTATGGGGTGCATTGGAGAGCACTGCATTAGCACCTTTTCTCCTCTGGTGGCAGTCTCTCAGCGTCCCATACACTTCCACAGTAGTCAATGCATTCATATTGCGCAATGCAAGGACAGCCTGCTGTCCTTTTCTTGTGCAATATGAATGTATTGATGTATAAACAGTGAGTCGGTTTTAATAAAATTTACACAGAAACATGATTTTGGTGGAGGGGTGGGGGGGTAGGGGGGGTCACCTTATTTTATAAAAAAAAAAAAATATGAAAAAAAAAATTAAAAAATTATTTTTTAATTTTAAATAAATGCTGCCTGTAATTACATAGATTGGCCAGGGTAGGCGCTGCCTCACCTGCCTCCTGTGACTGCACGTCACTGTTGTGAACTGCTGGTGCAACGCCGCTCCCTGCAGATTCGCGGCCGCTAGCAGGGGGATGTCAATCAACCCGATCGTATTTGATCGGGTTGAATTGCGGCTATGTCTGTCTGTCTCCTCAGAGCAGGTGGACAGGTTATGGAGCAGCGGCTTTTAGACCGCTGCTCCATAACTTGTGTTTCTGGTGAGTCTGAAGGCTCTCACGGGCCCTCAAACTCAAACACGGGCCCTCAAACTCCATACGGAGCTTGATAAATAGGCCCCATACTGTGTACATTTATTGTATATCCACTGCTTTATTTGTTTCTGTCATTGTACCTATATATTTCCTCTACTATAGAGGTGTTGCGCTAGACCACTCCTTCCCTTTTCTGATTTATATGTATATATATATAGATATATATATGCAAAACAGTCTGCCAGGAACGAACAGCAGCTTCAATAGCTTGTTCTATGGCTTGGTTACCACCTGGAAGTAGCTTTTTTTCTGCCCAATTGTGGTTTTCACAGAGGAAAACTTTCCTGTAGTATATCAGTCTGATCCCGCCGACATAGTCAGCCCAGACCCGAAATACCAGGCAATTCTCCTCTGAACAAGGAAAACGACCTTCTCTGTCCCTCGTCAGTGAGGTGCAACCATATTTCTCTAAGCACATTGGGCAAGGAGTCCACGTCTGGTTTCCTCCATCACCCATAGGGAGACTATCCCCAGAAACATATTTACATATGCAAAACAGAAAGAGAAGCAATCTGCCAGGAATGAACAGCAGCTAGGTATATGTATATATTTTACCAAAAAGCATCATATATATATATATATACAAAACAAGGAAAGTGGAACAATACTCCCAGACCGGACCGGGGACACATCACATGACCCCTAAACTATGCTAAAAGCAAACTGGAAGAGTCAGTTACCACATTTGGCCAAATGGGACAAGCTTAGGTACCACGTTGAGGTCTCTTCCAAAACCTGGAACCCTAATACAGCCACACAAATGCAAGCTCACACACGGGTGCAAGCTCATATTCAAACAAAGTGGGAACTAGTCTGGGTTCACAGACTTTTGTAATCACCCTTAAGCACAAGCAAAACTTGTGGGTGAGTGCTGGACTTCATTTTTGTGTGTATTGTAATGTCTGCTTAGTCATTTTCCCTAGGGACTTGCTCCCAGGCTGGTCTGGGTCAAGACTGCATGTGACTCTGAAGATAGTGCAGCTCTTTGAGATTGCTATAGCACCATAGCTGAGCATAGTTTAGGGGTCATGTGATGTGTCCCCGGTCCGGTCTGGGAGTACTGTTCCACTTTCCTTATTTTGTATATACTGTATATATATATATATATATATATATATATATATATATGATGCTTTTTGGTAAAATATATACCTATACCTAGCTGCTGTTTATTCCTGGCAGATTGCTTCTCGTTCTGTTTTGCATATGTAAATATGACTCTAGAGATAGTGCAGCTCTTTGAGAGTGCTATAGCACCATATCTGAGCATCGTTAAGGGGTCATTTGATGTGTCCCCTCTCTAGTCTGGGAGTACTGTTCCACTTTCCTTGTTTTGCTTGTGCTTAAGGGTGATTACAAAAGTCTGTGATTCCTGACTAGTTCCCACTTTGTTTGAATATAAGCTTGCACTTTGTATGTGAGCCTGCATTTGTGTGGCTGTATTAGGGTCTCAGGTTTTGGAAGAGACCTTGATGTGATACCTGGGCTTGTCCCATTTGGCCAAATGCGGTAACTGACTCTTCAAGTTTGCTTTTAAACTTAGCTGAGAGCTTCTGAGCGAGTGCTAGACTTTATTTTTGTGTGTATTGTAATGTCTGTTTAGTAATTTTCCCTAGGGAATTGCTCCCAGGCTGGTCTGGGCCAAGACTGCATGTGACTCTAGAGAAAGTGCAGCTCAGAGTGCTATAGCACCATAGCTGAGCATAGTTTAGGGGTTATGTGATGTGTCCCCTGTCCAGTCTGGGAGTACTGTTCCACTTTCCTTGTTTTGCTTTTGCTTAAGGGTGATTACAAAAGTCTGTGAACCCTGACTAGTTCCCAGTTTGTTTGATTATGAGCTTGCACTTGTATGGCTGTATTAGGGTCCCAAGTTTTGGAAGAGACCTTGACGTGGTACCTGGGCTTGTCCCATTTGGCCAAATGCGGTAACTGACTCTTCCAGTTTGCTTTTAAACTTAGCTGAGAGCTTGTGAGTGAGTGTTGGACTTTATTTGTGTGTGTATTGTAATATATATATATATATATATATATATATATAAAATATGGATTTATGAATAAATAGAACATATTCTTCTATGAGAAGAACATTGGAATGTGAACTATTAATATATCATATTGGGATAGTGCTCTTGGTTAAAAGTGATGATTTTTTCCCGCTTTTCGTGCTCAATTAAAGTCTATGGAAGAATGTGTTAACGTGATCGCGATATTGTAACTTCTTCCTTTTGTGTGATGGGTTACCCTGCGAGCGAAAATAAAAACTTTTTACTTTCAACTTATCAAATGTGAGCAAAAAGCCAAAGTCAGTGCAGTTACAGCGCAAGGGGGAGTGATAAATATTGCTCCACTTGTAATCTAGTTCTCAGTACCTAAAAATACCTTCATGCCTCATTTTTGGTTAGTGCATTACCCATGTTAAAATAGCTAACAGAAATTAATTGGAGACAAATAAAGGATTTTGGGAGTTAGGAGCGGGTGTCATATTTGAATAGTTAGCCATACATCCCTTTTAAATTCATATACATAGAAAACACTCTGGGATTTGAGTGTAAAACATCTTATGGCAGCTTGAATGGTTTTATTTCAACCCATTCGAAAAGCCGCAATTTAAGTTAGTAAAAATATTAAATAAATAAACATTATTTAAACTTATTATACATACTGTAAAATATTCTAAATAATCCATAGTATATATATATATATATATATATATATATATATATTTACAGTATGTATAATAACTTAAAATATATATATTTTTTTTATTCAATCATTTTTTATTGGGATTACAGATTAAACAGCATGACAGCATACAATACAGAATAACATATTGAATAAAAAGTAAGTCACATGTGTATTGTACTTGAACCCAGCAATTTTTACCTTTGTTTTAATTGGGGAAAAAGATAATGATAACATAAATAAGATAACATAGACATAAGGACTGAAAACAAATTATGGAGTAGGGAATAAAGAAAAGGAGAGGAGAGGGGACGAAGTAGGGAAGGATGGATGGGAAGGACAAAAACAAGACTTTTCACACTGGTCCCATAAATTTGTTATAATATAGGTCCAAAACAGGTCCAAATACATCTTGAACAAAGAAAGTAACAGGTACAATGAGATAAACATTACTAGCAAATGATTAGTTATTGTCTGGAAAGAACAACATTAGCGAGACCCATTGTCAAGTAACCCCTGCTCCCACAGAAAAAGAATGCCAGTAATAAAGTCTTGTTTGCGGATATAATAGTAGTACATTTTTTCAAGAGCTAAAATATGTTCTACCTCAGCCACCCACTGTGTATATGTAGGAATCATTTGGGTCTTCCGCAGTCTCGGGATTAATCTTTTTGCGCAAGCCAACATTATTTGAAGTAGCTTTACACGATAGGCACAGTGAAGTGGTGGGAAAAGGTTAAGGAGAATGAGGCAAGGGTTGAGGGTTATATGTGTACCTAGGATTTTGTTGATGCAGTGCTCTAGTTGTGTCCAGAAGCCAGTAAGGAGTGGACAAGTCCCCCATATATGGGTCACGGTCCCAATATCTCCATAACGCCTCCAGCAACTGGAAGAAGCAGTCGAGTAAATATGTCGGAGACGGTGTGGCGTCAGGTACCAGCGGGCTAATATTTTATAGCTCATTTCAGAAATAAGCAGTGAAGTAGAGGCTGAATGGGATACCCTTAAGCAGTGCTTCCAGTCGTCGTCGCTAATAATGTCTAGTATTTCTGCATCCTATTTTAGTAGATAAGCAGGTCGCTGAGCAGGGAAAGATCCCCTGAGCATTTTATATATGAGTGAGAGATGGGCTCTCCTAATTTCGGGATTTATGCATAGCTGCTCAAATGCCGTTAATGATCTCAGAACATTAAGTTTATGTGCACTATTGTTGATGGCATGTCTAATCTGTAGATACAAATACCAATTATGAAAGGGAGAGCCTTGGTCATCATTTAGTGATACTCTGTCTTTGACTTCCCCGGAGTCCAGCAACAAATAAACGAGTAGATTACCTCGATATGTGTAATTACGTAATCCCACACATCAAGAGTGGCTTCAATATAGCTGTTATGATATGCTAAAGGTGGTCTATGTACTTTAGGAAGCAAGGGGATGTCTCTCATGTATTTTATCTCCAACAGAGAACTCTCAATGTGGACCCAATAAGTAGTAGGGTGGGAGTGGTTCCAGGAGATCACTCTAGCTAAATGTACAGCCCTACAATACTTCAAGAGATAAGGGACATTAAGTCCTCCGTCTTCTTTGCTTAAATAAAGCGTATTTTGAGATACCCTAGGTTTTTTGTAAAATCAGATAAATGAATTGATCATTCTCTGCTGGGGACAAAGGTATGAGTCAGGCAGGGCCATCGGCAATGTCTGGAAAAAATACAAATACTTCGGCACTATCATCATTTTAATAGTATTTATTCTTCCCATCCAGGACAGATGCCCCTGCCTATGCCAGGTTTCAAGTAGAGCCTTAACTGAATGTTGGAGAGAGATATAATTAACCCCGGTAAAGGTCCTGGACATCCTTGGTAATCATTAATCCTAAATACTTAATCTTGTCAGTAATCCTAAATGCTGTATTGTGTGCTATAAAGTCAACCTCTTGTGGTGGCATGTTAAGCAGCATTATTCCTGATTTCTCCATATTAATGGAGAAATTAGATACTTGTCCATAGGTTTCTAGAGTCTGTATCAGGGCGGGGAGGATAGTAGAGGGAGACCGGAGGGTGAGGATCACATTGTTCGAGAACAGCAGACATTTTTGGGCTATGTTTTGGTATTGTATACCGAGGATACTTGAATTGTCCCTAATCTGTATAGCCAGGATCTCAACTGTAATTGCAAATAATAATGGTGATAGCGGACAGCCTTGACGGGTGCCATTCATTATAGGGAAGGGTTGTGAAACAGTGCCATTTATTCAGACTCTCGCTTGAGGTCCCGAATATAGAGCTTGAATTCTAGAAAGAAATGTTTTGGAGAAACCAAACTTCGACAGGGCCCCCCACATAAAGTGCCAGTCGACCCTGTCAAAGGCCTTCTCTGTGTCGGTCGAAAGGAGAGTAAGAGGGGTCTTATTATCATGAGTGGCCTGCAGAGAATGTAAGACTCTAACGGTATTGTCCTTTGCCTCCCTCCCTCTGACAAATCCCACTTGATCTGGGTGTATAATATTTGGCAAAATGGTATTCATACGGTTTGCAAGTATTTTTGTGTATATTTTTAAATCAATATTTATCAGTGAGATAGGCCTATAGTTCCCCGCTTGGGTGCAAGGTTTGTCGGCTTTTGGAATAACCATGATGATGGCTTCCAGTAGGGGTTGAGAGAAAGCCTCACCTTTATCTATTGAAGTAAATAGCATGTGTAGTGGTGGACCCAGTTGAGAATGTAAAAGTTGGTAGAATTTAGCTGTTATACCATCCAGTCCGGGGGATTTGCCATTCTAGAGCGCTTTAATAGTATTTTTGATTTCTTGGAGGGTTATAGGGGAAGCTAACAAATGTCTATCCTCATCTGAAATTTTCGGAGTATCTAGGGTATCTAGATATTTTTCAATATTACTAAGTTTGTCACGAGACATATTCGGATTAATATTATAAAGTTTGGAATAATAGGAAACGAAAGTATCCATAATGTCTTCATTTTTGCTTACCAGCCGACCCGATGGGTGTGTGATGGATCTAATGAATGAGGTGTACCTTTGCTTTTTAAGTGACCTAGCCAGAAGACGACCCGCCTTATTACTTTCAGCAAAGAATTTTGCTTTAGTAGTAAGAGCTCTCAGATGAGCGTTTTGAATCAGAAACTTGTTGAGGTTATCTCTCGCTATGGAGAGATTCAATAATTTTTGGGTAGAAGACGGGTCTGTCCTGTGGATAGCCTCTACTGTATTTAAGGTATTTGTTAAAGAGGTAAATTGGGCCGATTTGAGCTTCCATTGTATAGCGGAATGTTTAATCAAGTATCGCCGAATATAGCATTTATATGCCTCCCAATTGTTTGCAGCAGATGTGTCCTCAGGTTTATTAATAAGAAAATACTCATCAGATGCCTTAATTAACTCCTCCAGTGTGTACTGGTTTGTCAAAATGACATCATTAAGTCTCCAATTTTAAGTGTTCCTGGGCCTGGAAGGCCAGTTAAAAGAAGTAAGAACCATGCTATGGTCAGACCAGGGTGTATGAGATATTCTAGAGTGAATTACACTAGTTAAGAATGTCTGGCTACACAATATATAATCCAATCGCGAGTATGAATGTTGGGGATGGGAGAGATTAGTTATTCTCCAAGTATCAAATAAAGAAATAGATTGTAGTATAGCACAGTTTGCTTTCAATAGATTATTCCGAAGGTATGATTTCCTAGTGGAAGTATTCACAGGATTCATAGGGAAATTAAAATCACCGCTCAGTATCACTGGGCCTTTTGAGATGTCTAATAAAATGTTAGTTACAGATTTGTAGAAAGAGGGTGTGGGCCTAATTGGGGCATAAATGTTTGCTAAAGTAATCGGGCTGCCGTAACAAAGCCCAACTAAAATCAAAACTCTACCCTCTCTGTCCGAATGTTTCTGTAGAAGTTCAAATGGAACATTGTGCTTATAGATATGCAAACGCCATTCTTCCTATCTGGTCCTGAACTGAGGAAATGTTGGTCATAATACCTCATAGCTAACTTGGGTTCATTGCGTTTCCTAAAATGAGTCTCCTGCGTCATGATTATATCAATGTTCTTTTTGTAGAAGTCATAATATGCTATTGAGCGTTTCTCAGCTGATAGGAAACCTTTGACATTTTGGCTTGCTATTGTCAAGGTGCTCATGTCAGAGCCTTAAGTTAGAGAGTCAAGGTCGTGTATCACTTGCTTCCTCTATAGGGCCTGTATGTCTACAGTTGGACAAAAAACTATCAGTGTGAGTCTTCAGGAAAGGTTAGGGAATGGAGAATGGGAAGGGAGGGAAAGGATGGGAAAGGAAAAGGGTGTAATCTAGCGGTCAATATATGTTAAGTCGTAGCAGTCTAATCCTCACAATTAAGTCAGGGAGAAGAAGCAAAGATTGCAAAAAGTACAAAACTTACAAACGTATAACACCCCTTATAACACAAGGGGCTAGTTAACATACCGGGTGCATGTGTAAATTGTAATGTCATTCAGCCATGGTTGAAACAAAACTATTTGCATACATAAATGGATACAAATTAAAATTAGGATTTATTGGGAATGCGGGAACCTGAAACTCTCCTGCCATATCCATCGATACGATAACCTGTACAGCCAGGGCCCAAGAATGTAACAGGCAGCGAGGGATATCAAGAAGGAGCATTCACCCCAGACCACCACATTCCAATCAGTGACAAATAAGTCTACATACATATAAATAACAAACAGTGATATGATATAGACGGAGCCTACACTTCTAGTTAGAAACTTTAATAGTAACCAAAGTCATTGCAGCAGCAACCTAGCCCAAATGTGTGCACTCGATCAACACCACCCACAACCCACAGGCAAAAGGCCTGGGAGGAAATGTGATTCAGAACAAAAGTGAACCGCTCAGATCGAGGGCACATAGGCTTACGTCAATACCAAAGAAGACAGTAACATTCAGGAGCATCCCTTAAAATTAAACACTCAAAAACCAACCTGATAAACCACACAAAAAATATTAACCCTCCATTTCACAAACATGGTAAATGAGCGACAGCTATTAAAGCTCAATTGAATTACCAGGACAATCTGTACTGCATCAAAAAGTGATATTAATCAGCACCAACATATGTTGTAATTTAGCCATGTATTTTCGCTCAGCACCGTTCAAGTCCAACAAATAGCAGGGCCCAGGTAACATCTTGGCCCACTGCAAAAGTGAACTGTACAGACGAAGGCACATAGGATCATAACCTTACATAACAAAAGAATTACATAAATGTAGCTTTAGTAAGTAAATATATACATAGAAGGTGACATTCAATTATGGCAAACATTTGGTGGGTACTTTAGAACATAACCTCATTTTAACAGCTAAAGTACAACTAAACAGTATCCTCAATTAACGTTGTATAAAATAACGTTGATTATACTTGCCACAGTCCATTAACGTCCTAATGTCCATCATAGGAATAGATAATGTGAAGTCTACCATTACCCCCACACTACCTTGACAGCCTGAGGCTGCAAGTGGATGAAACATCTGCCTAGAGCCAATTACAGTCAACCTGGGTGTTCAGATTCATGGTCTGCTGGACCGGCCTGCCTTCATTTGGGTAGGTTAGTTGATGTTTACGGCCCAGGTCGTCTCTGTGGTTTTGAAGCAGACCGCCCCAGCCGGAGACTTTGTGGGTGATGCATGGTTTCTTTAGTCGGAGGCAAAATGCCCATCACATTACAGAACTTATCAATGTCAGAGATTGCAAGACATTCACATTGATTGCCATTCTTTGTAGTAATTACTGAGGCAGGGAATCCCCATCTATAAGGGATTTTTAGCTGTCTTAGATGAGCAGTTAGTACAGAGAAGTCTCTCCATTTTGCAGAGTTCTCAGGGATAAGTCCTGAAAAATTTGTATACGGCTGCCCTGAAACATCACAGCCTGTTGTTTCCTGGCCAGATTGTATATGTCTTCACAATGTTGATAATTCTGAAAACATACAATAATATCTCTGGGTGGGAGATCTGCAGCTGGTTTTGGGCGCATAGCTCTATGAGCCCTATCCAAGATGATGTTGGACATTTCCATATAAGCAGCGCCCGCCATTTCCATAAAAAGGGCTTGTAGGTAATCCCGGATTTCATTGTTCAGCACAGTCTCTGGGACACCCATGAACTGCAGATTATTGCGCCTCATTCGATTCTTGAGGTCATCTAATTTGTCTTCCAGATCTCCAATCTGTTGCTGTTGGTGCGTCACTTTAGAAGACATCTCTGCCATCCTTTGAGAAAACACATATTCATGTTCTTCCAATAAATCGACTCTTTTTTCAGATCTGCACACTCAGCTTTTATGCAAGACTTGACGTGGTCAATCAAAGCTTCCATAGCTCTGTAAGTAATAGGGGGTTCATCCTCTGCGCCAGCAACCACTGGAGATGGGCTTCTCGAAGTATCAGATCCATCTTCCACATCACCTGCAGTTCGGGATTACAGAGGGGTTAGTCTCAGGCTTGTGTTTAGATTTATCTGCTTGTTTAAAAAAGGTATTCAGATCATCTTGAGAGTTTTGTGGTGCCTTTTGTGTCTTATCGTGCTTTGTTAATCGCCTCTGTGACATCTTAAAAATCGGCTGATGGCAATGTAATGTAAGAAGATAGAGGTGTAGCTGTGATAGCCGTAGACTTCTGGTAGGGACTCTCAGCGTATGTTCCACACTCCCCAGGGAAATTGCCCTCACAGAGCGATCACGGGAAAGGGGATGTTATGTCAAACAGCGGGAAATGGAAGGGGAGTGTGAAGATCGTTACAGGAGTGGGTATATGTTGTGAGTATTCTCTAAGGGAAAATAGGTTTCAATGTAAAGTCAGCCAGCTGTGGCCAGGTGCAGAATAGGAAGTCAAAGTGAAGTAGTTAATTAATCATCTTAGAAGCCCATGAAACAAAACAGATGTCATACGTTCCATGGCATATCTTAGTATTTGTTGTGGTGTAGCTGGTAGGTCAAAGTAAAGGCAAAGAAAGGGTTCATCAACCTTATCTTCAACTAACATATAGCAATCAAAGTTTCTTTTTATTATTGTAAGTCAGAGTCCAAGAAAAGGGGTCTAGGAACATGCTATGTTAACCCAATGGGCAGTTCAGAAATATGATGCAGCTTATTGTAATTCAAAAACCTTTCCACATGTATCTCACATGCCCAGATTGAAGGATAGCTGGTAAACTCCGGTGTCAGGGGATGAAAGACTGAGTCAATCAATACATAACTCAATTAAAGCCCAGTTTCTGAGTGTCGGTACAAATTTCAACACTGGTCTTACATAGTGTGTGTTCTTAGTCTTATGGCAGAACGGAAGGTATAGTATAAAGATGTGCAGAAGGATATGGCACCTGTGCTGAATAGAGATGCGTCATCTATAGAGTAAAATAAATGAAACAATCTACTCACTTACACTCCACCAGGCAATTACAAGGTGTCCCAGGATTATCGCAGTAGAAATACTGCAGTAGAGATAATGTCCTTCACTCTGTATTCACCTTATGTGAGCTGGATTGGAAAACCTGCTATTTGCGCTCCGGAGCGGAGCCCCGACCCTCCGGAGCATGGTCGACAGATCCGTTGAACACACAGGTCAATAAAACAGTAGTAGTCCAGGTACCAAACAGACCATCTAGACTCCACAACCAGCAAGTTTCACACTTCAGAGTAGATTGTGATGACTGGGCTCCGATGGCAAATTAGCCATTACAGACACTGCGTCACTGCAGTTAGGACTCGTTTAAGCTCCGTCAGAGATTTCTCTGCTCAGACAGTTATAAATAGCCGATTGGCTGATAGAATTCTATCAGCCAATCGGAATTAAGGTAGAAAAAATCCTATTGGCTGATGCAATCAGCCAATAGGATTTAACTTCAATCCTATTGGCTGATCCAATCAGCCAATAGGATCGAGCTCGCATTCTATTGGCTGATTGGAACAGACAATAGAATTAGTAAAGCAATAGGTATAGAAGGCGCTAAAAAGCAGTAGGATTTATAGCGCCTTCTATACCTATTGCTTTTTCAGAAGTGGAACAGGGTGAAAAGGCTAAGATATGCCAAAGTTTACAAAGATTGGAATGACGATCAGTGGAATAGAGTATTCAGGAGTAACAAATCCAAATATGATATTTTTGAGTGCAGTCGTCGACAATATGTGAGAAGAAGAGAGATGGAAAAATGAGTGCTTACAGCCTTCAGTGAAACATGGTGGAGGGTCTGTCCTGGTTTGGGGCTGCAGTTTTGCCAGTGGTGTTGGCGATATTGTCCGAATTGATGGGATCATGAATGCTGCCATTTCTTCTGGAAAGCACCTGATTGGGAATGGTCTATTTTGTCAGCATTATAACGATCCTAAGCACAATGCTAATGCAGTGAAATAATATTTGCAGAAAAATTATTTTTTATCAGACAGTGTTTTTATGAGTGTAACTGTACTTTTACATGTATTTATGTTGTGTTTAAGACAACTTTTTTCTTTCTTCCCCTACCCTTTACGCAAGCCCTGAAGTTGGGTTAACCTGACGAGCGTACATCCCAATTTTGCTCAAGTGAACGCGTTTACATTCAACTAGTGCATAAAGCTGAGTAAGTGTGGCAATCGTAAGCAAGCTAATACAAGCTTTACAAATGGGAAGGGGGCAAATAAATTCAAGAGACTCCAGAGCTAAGGCCAAGTTTTATTACTGTAATCATATATAACAGTATTAACACATGTTCCTGTAACTACTTTTGAAAAATCAATAAAAATTCAAAGTTAATAAATAAAGCAAAGGCCATTTTGTAATCCAGGTCAATGGCATTTTTCACACACACCTGCAAAAACATGCCAAGCTGAGACCCTCTACTGCACTCACAGCTTGTTTGAGCAGAAACTGTGCAAATATGTGGCCCAAGGTTATTTTGCTTCAGGATTCAAAGCTATTTAAATAATACTTTATCAGAAGAACCTGTTTTGTAATATCATTTAGACAATTGTAGTAAAAAAATAGAAGTATTTACTGTATATATATATATATATATTATTTATATATATATATATATATATATATATATATATATATATATATATATATATATATATACTGTATATATAATATATATTTATTTATAAAATATTTTACCAGGAAGGATACATTGAGATTTCTCTCATTTTCAAGTATGTCCTGGGTCCACAAAACATTGCATTGATACAATAGGATACAATAAAATACAAAAACAATATTAATACATAATATATGCAAAATTTAACATAGAACAGGTAGGAAATATATAATCAACCATGACAGGTGCATTCTGTTTTGAGATATGTATAGAGGGATCTCTTAAAGGATTTTAAGCTTGGGGAAGGTTTGAAAGTCTGCGGGAGGTCGTTCCATAATTGTGGTGCTCTCTAGGAAAAGGAGGATCGAGCTGCTTTCTTTTTGTATGGGGGCAAACTAAATAATGTGCTGGTACTGGATCGGAGGTTATGGGAGGTGGGAATAGATGGGGAGGGTTCAAAATTCCCACTAGTCTTTGGCGAGTGGAAATGTAATGGTGGCGAGTGAAAGTTAGTTAGTGAATGTTGAGTCTGAAGTCTGGTCGGTGTTGTAAGTAGCAAAGTTGGCAACATTGTATTTGCAGAATGTACATTCCTATTGAAGCACTGACAAACATTTTGGGCTATGTGCTAAAACTATTATCTAAAAATGGATATTATATAGCCATGGAAGTGCAATGATATGTTATTCATCTAGAGCTGTAGGGAACCCATTATTACTTATACTGTTACCTCTTAAAGGGTAAACGGGGCAGGGAGAGAAATTGAAGAGGAAAAGTGAAAGTGGAGAAGAAAGCAGAGTTAAAGGGCCAGTACACATAGAAAATAATGTTATATAATTCTGCACATAAACTAATATAACATTATATTAGTGCTAGATTTTTATAACCTAATATTTCATGTTTCTAACTGCTATAACATATCTTTGTTGATATATTACTGTATGTAGCATTATTTAATTTATTATGGTATAAAATAAAAACAATATTACAAAATGTTTACCGATGGCTAAACATATGCAAAGAGGGGGTGACGTAGTGGGTGTGGATAGAAGTGGCGAGTAAGATTTTGTCCTGGCTAGTAGCTTAGGGCTTTTAAATTTTGAGCCCTCTAATGTATATATATGTATATATATATATATATATATATATATATACTAGTACTAAAGCCCGTGTACACGGGCCATTTTTTTCAGAACAGCGGTCCCACCCCTTGCTCTCTCCCCCCTTTCTTTTGCTCTCTCTTCCCCCCTCTCTTTTGCTTTCTTTCCCCCTCTCTTTTGCTTTCTTTCCCCCCTCTCCTTTGTTCTCTCTCTCCCCTCTTTTGCTCTCTCTCTCCCCTCTTTTGCTCTCTCTCTCCCCTCTTTGGCTCTCTCCATCCTTTCTTTTGCTCTCTCTCCCCCCCTCTTTGGCTCTCCCCCCCCTTTGGCTCTCCCCCCCCTCTTTGGCTCCCCCCCCCCTCTTTGGCTCTCCCCCCCCCCCCTCTTTGGCTCTCTCCCCTCTTTTGCTCTCTCTCCTCTTTGGCTCTCTCTCTCCCCTCTTTGGCTCCCCCCCCCTTTGGCTCTCTCTCCCCCCCTCTTTGGCTCTCTCTCCCCCCCTCTTTGGCTCTCTCTCCCCCCCTCTTTGGCTCTCTCTCCTCTTTGGCTCTCTCTCTCCCCCCTCTTTGGCTCTCCCCTCCCCTTTGGCTCCCCCCTCCCCTTTGGCTCCCCCCCTCTTTGGCTCCCCCCCCCCCCTCTTTTGCTCTCCCCTCCCCTCTTTGGCTCTCTCCCCCCTCTTTTGTTCTCTCCCCCCCTCTTTGGCGCTCTCCCCCTCTTTGGCTCTCTCCCCCCCTCTTTGGCTCTCCCCCCCTCTTTGGCTCTGCCCCCCCCTCTTTGGCTCTCTCTCCCCCCTCTTTGGCTCTCTTTCCTCTTTGGCTCTCTCTCCCCCCTCTTTGGCTCTCCCCCCCTTTAGCTCTCTCCCCCCCCTTTGGCTCTCCCCCCCCCCTCTTTGGCTCTCTCTCCCCCCTCTTTGGCTCTCTCTCCACCCTCTTTGGCTCTCTCTCCTTTTTGGCTCTTTTTCCTCTTTGGCTCTCTCTCTCCCCCCTCTTTGGCTCTCCCCCCCTTCTCTTTGGCTCTCCCCCCCTTCTCTTTGGCTCTCCCCCCCCCTTCTCTTTGGCTCTCTGCCCCCCCTTCTCTTTGGCTCTCTGCCCCCCCCTTCTCTTTGGCTCTCTGCCCCCCCCCTTCTCTTTGGCTCTCTGCCCCCCCCCCTTCTCTTTGGCTCTCTGCCCCCCCCTTCTCTTTGGCTCTCTGCCCCCCCCGCCTTCTCTTTGGCTCTCTGCCCCCCCCCCGCCTTCTCTTTGGCTCTCTGCCCCCCCCCTTCTCTTTGGCTCTCTGCCCCCCCCTTCTCTTTGGCTCTCTGCCCCCCCTTCTCTTTGGCTCTCTGCCCCCCCCTTCTCTTTGGCTCTCTGCCCCCCCCCTTCTCTTTGGCTCTCTGCCCCCCCCTTCTCTTTGGCTCTCTGCCCCCCCCTTCTCTTTGGCTCTCTGCCCCCCCCTTCTCTTTGGCTCTCTGCCCCCCCCTTCTCTTTGGCTCTCTGCCCCCCCCCCCTTCTCTTTGGCTCTCTGCCCCCCCCCCTTCTCTTTGGCTCTCTGCCCCCCCTTCTCTTTGGCTCTCTGCCCCCCCTTCTCTTTGGCTCTCTGCCCCCCCTTCTCTTTGGCTCTCTGCCCCCCCTTCTCTTTGGCTCTCTGCCCCCCCCCCTTCTCTTTGGCTCTCTGCCCCCCCCCCCCCCTTCTCTTTGGCTCTCTGCCCCCCCCCCCTTCTCTTTGGCTCTCTGCCCCCCCCTTCTCTTTGGCTCTCTGCCCCCCCTTCTCTTTGGCTCTCTGCCCCCCCTTCTCTTTGGCTCTCTGCCCCCCCCTTCTCTTTGGCTCTCTGCCCCCCCCCCTTCTCTTTGGCTCTCTGCCCCCCCCCTTCTCTTTGGCTCTCTGCCCCCCCCCTTCTCTTTGGCTCTCTGTCCCCCCCCCCCTTCTCTTTGGCTCTCTGCCCCCCCCCCCCCCCCTCCTGCTCCCTCTCTGGCTCTGTCTTCGCGGGACCCCGCCCGACCACGCCCCATCGCGGCAACACCGCTGGCCACGCCCGGCCACGCCCCTCGCAACGCCCGGCCACGCCCCTCGCGACGCTCCCGTCGGCCACAAACAGCTGTGAGGTCTGGGGAGCGCGTTGCCGCTTCTCACGCAGCAGACCTCACAGCTGTTGAGTAGCTCGCGCTCCCTATCTCACAGCTGCTTGTATGCTGTGTACCTCGCGCTCCCAATCTGTCAGCTGTCAGCTATGCCGAGGTGCGCGAGAATAGAATCTAAGGCCAATTGTTTGTCTGTACTGCGCATGACGGCTTCAGACAAACACTTGTCTTTTATAATATAGGATATATATATATATATATATATATATATATAAATATATATATATACAAGAAAGCTGCAGATCTGCACTCACTGGACTTTCAAAACATAATATTTTATTGTGAACAGTGATGTTTCAGGGATCAAACCATCCCCTTCCTCCAATGCACTTGTGTATATATATATATTTATGTGTTTATACAGACATATATATACACATATAAACACATAAATACATATGTATACACATATATACACAAGTGCATTGAAGCCCTTTGCAGTCAAGTAGATGAAAACATGAAAAAGCATATTTATACAATATTAATTTTTAATAAAGTGTTGTACTGTGTATTTACTGTAAATACTTTACATTTCAATGTTCTGCACATAGCAAAATATGTTCTTTGCATTTATAAATAGATAATCCTATATTTCTGTATATATCTACATACCTATATATAATCATGTATGCATATATAGGTAAATATATAGTGTACCAGAGTATCATCAGATATATACAGAAATATGTATTTATGAATAAATAGAACATATTCTAGAATGTGAAATATTCATATTTTCATGTCAGGCTAGCACTGCTAAAAATATGCGATCGGGTTTGCGCACGACCAGGGTAGATTTTTTCCCACTTTTTTTGCCCCATTGACTTCTATGGGAGAATACATTAATGTGCCCGTAATTTTCTAAGTTTGGCTTTTTACGTAAATTGTGTAAGCTCACAACCAAAAACATTTTACTTTCAGCTTGTAATTTAAGCGCTACCTGGCGTGTGCAAAAAACGTACTTCTAGCGGAGTTAGCACTAGAGCGGGAGCATTAAATACTGCTCCATTTGCAATCTGGCCCTACAGCTTTAATTATTTTTAATTAAAAAAATAAAATCTGTAAAAATAATGATGTCATGCAATATATGTTCATGTTCCTGATCCCTAAATCCTCACAGTGATTATAATCCAAATATGATCAAAGCTTATATCATCAATTCTGCTACATAAAGCAATGTCTTTTCAGTGTTTATTAACTATCGGCTAGATTACGAGTTTTGCATTATGAGTGGCTCGGTACTAACTTGCAAGTTATTTCCACCGCTCACCTCCCATTGCGCTGCTATTACAGGTTTTGATAAACCCAGCGTTAGCAGGCAATATTGCAGCGTTGATCAAAATTGAGCTCCATACCGCACTCAAATACCATAGACATCAATGGGGAGAGCCGGCTAAAAAAAGCCTAACACCTGCAATAAAGGAGCGTAAAGCTCCGTAACGCAGCCCCATTGATTCCTATGGGGAAACAAAATTTATGCTTACACCTAACACCCTAACATAAACCCCGAGTCTAAACACCCCTAATCTGCTGCCCCCAACATCGCCACCACCTACATTACATTTATTAACCCCTAATCTTCTGCCCCCGACATCGCCGCCACCTACCTACACTTATTAACCCCTAATCTGCCGCCCCCTATTTCGCCGCCACCTACCTACACTTATTAACCCCTAATCTGCCGCCCCTAACATCGCCGCCACCTACATTACACTTATTAACCCCTACTCTTCCGCCCCCAACTTCGCCGCCACTATACTAAAGTTATTAACCCCTAACCCTAAGTCTAACCCTAACCCTAACACCCACTAACTTTAATATAATTAAAATAAATCTAAATAAAAATTACAATTAAAACCTAAATAATTCCTAGTTAGAACTAAATACTTATCTATAAAATAAACCCTAAGCTAGCTACAATATAATTAATAGTACATTGTAGCTAGCTTAGGTTTTATTTTTATTTCACAGGTAAGTTTGTATTTATTTTAACTATGTAGACCTGTAAAATAAAACTTAACCTGAGTTATACTAACACCTAACCTTACACTACAATTAAATAAATTACATTTATTAAATACAATTAACTAAATTACAAAACAAAACAAAAGACTAAATTATACAAAATAAAAAAGAAATGATCAAATATTTAAACTAATTACACCTAATCTAATAGCCCTATCAAAATAAAAAAGCCCCCCCAAAATAAAAAAAACTAGCCTAAACTAAACTGCCAATGGCCCTTAAAAGGGCCTTTTGCGGGGCATTGCCCCAAAGAAATCAGCTCTTTTACCTTTAAAAAAAATACAAACAACCCCAGAACAGTAAAACCCACCACCTACACAACCAAACCCCCCAAATAAAATCCTATCTAAAAACCCTAAGCTCCCCATTGCCCTGAAAAGGGCATTTGGATGGGCATTGCCCTTAAAAGGGCATTTAGCTCTTTTTCAGCCCAAACCCTAAACTGAAAATAAAACCCACCCAATAAACCCTTAAAAAAACCTAACCCCTGAAGATCCACTTACAGTTTTTGAAGACCGGACATACATTGAGATTTCTCTTGTTTTCAAGTATGTCCTGGGTCCACAAAACATGCATTGATACAATAGGGTACAATAAAATACAAAAACAATATTAATACTTAATATATGCAAAATTTAACATAGAGCAGCCAATAGAATGTGAGCTCAATCCTATTGACTGATTGCATCAGCCAATAGGATTTTTTCCCCTTTAATTCCGATTGGCTGATAGAATTCTATCAGCCAATCGGAATTCAAGGGATGCCATCTTGGATGACGTCTCTTAAAGGAACCTTCATTCTTCAGTAGCCGTCGTCAGAAGAGGATGCTCCGCGCCGGATGTCTTGAAGATGGAGCCACTCTGCGTCGGAAGGATGAAGATAGAAGATGCCGTCTGGATGAAAACTTCTGCCCACCTGGAGGACCACTTCATTCCGTCTGGATGTTGCGTGACGGCCAAAAAAGTGTGTGGTACAGATATACCTGCAAGACTCGTAATACCAGCGGTAGTGAAAAAGCAGCATTATGAGGCTTTTTCACCCATAACGCAAAACTCGTAATCTAGCCGTATGTATTAATTACTTGGGATTTTGTTATGAATTTTGCTTTTCTTTGGTGTCCTCTCAGAAAATTATAGTAGAAAAATATATGGTAGCTCAACATACAGACATACTTTAACAATTTTACATTTTTCTATCATATTTTTTACTTTTGGAATTTGATCCTCAGCTTCCACATCACTCCTCTAACTAAATATGTCTGTCCACCAAACAGACAATCGTGCAATGCAGTACATGAACTTTCACCATTACATATTAGCAGTTAGTGGTGGTGACATAATTTAATGGCATAACATTTTAAATATTGTTTGTCCATTTTCATTTGGTTTAACTCTTCAGAAATATTAACATATTTTAGTGTAGTCTGCAAAAAGCCACTCCTTCCTTTGATGCCCACTGATAGCAAACCTTAAACACAACAAGCCTTAACACTGATGCCTGAGGCACACAACTAATCTAATCCCACTACAGAATGTACTTTATTAATTAAAATACTTTAAGACCTACAGAAAATATTTTTTTTATTAATTCACATTCAGAGAATCTTCAAATGTGATTACTCCACTAAGTATAAATCCATATTGTCAACATGCGTATGCACCAGTAGGCGTATTAAGGGTTTGTGCTGCCCTAGGCATTCAAAATTCTGCTGCCCCAACCACCCTCATTATAGTCCTTTTTTGGCAATAATATTGTTTGGTCAGGGTGTAAAAGTAAATGTTCACCAGGGCTTGTAAACCTACACACAGTATATACCGTGATAGTGATACTTTTTTGCTCCTTAAAGAGACAGTTTAGTCCGAATTAAAGTTTTATGATTCAGATAGGGCATGCAAATTTTAAACAACTTTCCAATTTACTTTTTCATCAAATTTGCTTTGTTCTCTTGGTATTCTTAGATGAAAGCTAGCCTAGGTAGACTCATATGCTAATTTCTAAGCCCTTGATGGCTGCCTTTTATCTGATGGCATTTGACAGTTTTTCACTGGTACAGGGCGTTAGTTCATGTGAGACATATAGATAACGTGCTCACGCCCATGGAGTTATTTAAGAGTAAGCACATTTATTGCTGACATGCAAGTCTGTCAAAAGATCTGAGATAAGGAGGCAGTCTGCAGAAACTTAGATGCAAGTTAATCAGAGGTAAAAAGTATATTAATTTTACAGTGTTGGTCAATGGTTATGCAAAACTGCAGAATAGATAATAAAGGGATTATCTACCTTTTTAAACAATAGGAATTCTGGAGTAGACTGTCCCTTTAATTTAATTTTACACATTGCGTTATTAAATGCACTTTTTTACCATAAATTTTGGTGATTTGAGTCGCATATAGAATTCTGTTTAGGCTGACCATATTGACGCTTTAAAAAGGGACACATATGAAAATACATATGTCAGGGTTCTTATACAAAACATTTCTTTAAGCAGCCCTTAAAAGAGCCCTGACATATGTGTTTTCATATGAGTCCCTTTTTAAAGCGGCAATATGGTCACCCTAGTTCTGTTACATCACTTAGCTCATTCGATAGAGTTAAATTTTTGTAAGTAGAATTCCCAGAGGGGCATTTTCCATCATCATATATTTTGCATTTTTCTTGTATTTTTTATCCTTCAAGTATTTATTCACATTTTATCACATAGTGATTTGCATTCTGGGACTGATTTGCTACACACTTGTGTGTGTGTTTTTTTCTGTTATATTTTTCATCCTCATTTCTAGTGTTGTTTTTTTTTTTATATATTTATTCTTATTTTTATGTTTTGCTTGTATGATCTTATTCATTTATATATACTCATGTGTATCTGTTACCATAAGGGTCCTTTCTTTTGATCTATCAGTGATTACGCTATAGGAGTTTTGTACTATTTCTTGTCTTATATATATACATATATATATATTTATATATAAAATACAGATGGCTAACGCTAGTTTAGTCCCCTGCCTATCTTAACAAAAAGTGCTGCCCCCCCTAAAGTCTGCTGCCCTAAGCAAGTGCCTTGTTTGCCTAGGACAAAATACGCCCCTGGTATGCACGGTATTATTTAATTATTTGTAACATTTCAGAATCCCACAACTACCGTAGTGAACTTTCAATGCTAACAGTTAACTAAATACTTTGTTATGGAGTAAAAAATAAGACAATTGTTAGAATTAATAGTATGTTTCGGCTAGATTGCGAGTTTTGCGGTAAGAGCGGCTCGTGCTAACTTGCAAGTTATTTCCACCGCTCACCTCCCTATAGCGCTGCTATTACAGTTTTTCATAAACCCGGCATTAGCAATCAATATAGCAGCGTTCAGCAAAATTGAGCTCCATACCGCACTCAAATACCAGTGCTGCTTTGAGCTGGTTTTACGTGCTCGTGCACGATTTCCCCATAGACATCAATGGGGAGAGCCGGCTAAAAAAAAGCCTAAAACCTGCAATAAAGGAGCGTAAAGCTCTGTAACGCAGCCCCATTGATTCCTATGGGGAAACAAAAGTTATGTTTACACCTAACACCCTAACATAAACCCCGAGTCTAAACACCCCCGAATTTATTGCCCCCAACATCGCCGCCACCTACATTACACTTATTAACCCCTAATCTGCCGCCCCGCCACTGCCTCCACCTACCTACACTTATTAACCCCTAATCTGCCGTCCCCAATGTCTCCGCCACCTACCTACACTTATTAACCCCTAATCTGCCGCCCCCAATGTCGCTGCCACCTACCTACACTTATTAACCCCTAATCTGCCGCCCATAGCATCGCCGCCACCTACATTACACTTATTAACCCCTAATCTGCCACCCCCAACGTCACCACCACTGTACTAAAGTTATTAACCCCTAAACCTAACCCTAAGTCTAACCTTAACCCTAACACCCACTAACTTTAATATAATTAAAATAAATCTAAATAAAAATTACTATCATTAACTAAATAATACCTTTTTTAAAATAAATACCTGTAAAATAAACCCTAAGCTAGCTACAATATAACTAATAGTTGCATTGTAGCTATCTTAGGTTTTATTTTTATTTTACATATAAGTTTGTATTTATTTTAACTAGGTAGACTAGTTAGTAAATAGTTATTAACTATTTACTAGCTACCTAGTTAAAATAAATACAAATTTACCTGTAAAATAAAACCTAACCTGAGTTACACTAACACCTAACCTTACACTACAATTAAATAAATTACATTAATTAAGTACAATTAACTAAATTACAAAAAAACCCCACTAAATTACACAAAATAAAAAAGAAATTATAAAATATTTAATCTAATTACACCTAATCTAATAGCCCTATCAAAATAAATAAACCCTAGCCTACAATAAACTACCAATGACCCTTAAAAGGGCCTTTTGCGGGGCATTGCCCCAAAGAAATCAGCTCTTTTACCTGTAAAAAAATAATACAAACACCCCCCCCAACAGTAAAACCCACCACCTACACATCCAAACCCCCCAAATAAAATCCTATCTAAAAAAACCTAAGCTCCCCATTGCCCTGAAAAGGACATTTGTATGGGCATTGCCCTTAAAAGGGCATTTAGCTCTTTTTCTGCCCAAACCCTAAGCTAAAAATAAAACCCCTCCAATAAGCCCTTGAAAAAACCTTACACTAACTCCCGAAGATCCACTTACAGTTTTTGAAGACCGGATATCCATCCTCAACGAAGCCGGGAGAAGTCTTCGAAGCGGCAATGTCTTTAATTTAGCCTTTTGGGAAGTATTGCAAGCGAACAATACGTCTTATGCAGAAGGTTATTTGATACTAGGGGGAGACTTTAATATGGCACCACAGCACCCTCTTGATAGATTAAGACAGAACCCCTCGTGTCTTAAAAGCAAAATAGATAATCTGGAATCAAAGCTCTTTACCAGGCTTTTTCGGAATCTTAGGGTTTGTGACCTTTGGAGATTACAAAACCCTGATACTAGCGATTTTACATGCCTCTCTAAGGCACATAAACTGTTTCTAGAATTGATTTACTTCTTCTGGATGAAAGGCTGTGCAAAAGGGATTCTTCCTATTTGTATCTCCGATCACGCTCCTATCTTTCTTGATTTCCAGTTCAGTGATCCTGCATACAGGAATCATAGTTTTTTTCACCTGTATATTTGTCATCAGATCTTAAGTTTAAAAACTGGCTCAATTCCAAGTTTGAGGAGTCTGTGTTTTTTAATCAGGAATATACCAGTCGTCCCGCTGTTTTCTGGGAAACTGCAAAAGCGGTTCTCAGAGGGGAGATATTAGCCTATAGCATTAAAAGGACAAAGAAACTTAAATTAAGGGAAAGAGAAGTCCTGAGATCAGTATCTAACTCTTATAATCGTTACTTAATGGAGAAAACAGCAGAGAATTGGACAAGATATACTCGAGCATTAGGGGAAAGAGATTCTTTCCTTCTTTATAGGGCTACCCAGAAAGATCTAAGATTTCAGGCTAATTTATATAGGTATGGAAATAGAACAGGGAAACTCCTTACAAATCTAGTCAACAGAGATAAAGGTTCACCTCTGATTGACTCCCTTCAAAGCGCAGGTAAAACTCTGAAGACAGCAGAAGTGCTCCAGATGGCCTTTTCAGACTAGTATCAAGATTTATACTCCCTCAGGATATCAAATAACCTTGAACATGAGGATTTTTGGAGTAAAATCTCCTATCCATACTTAACACCCAACTTAGCTGAAACTCTTAACTCTCCCATCTCTGAGTTAGAAGTGTCTAGCGCATTTCAGGATCTTTCCTTAAATAAAGCCCCAGGTACGGATGCTCTCCCCAAAGAATTTTATAAAATACTATCTCCTTTAATTGTACCTTACTTAACTACACTCTTTAATGATATTTGCAATAAGGGAAATGAGGCTACATCTAATTTTGCTGCTTCCTATACTACCCTAATATTAAAACAAAGGAAAGACCCATGTAATCAAATAGTAAATGGAGGATAATTACACTTTATTAACATATATACTTAAACAGACGTTACTAATAGGAGATGCTGGTAAAAAATGTAGAGTCATGGGTATAGTAACCTGCAGACTGTAATTCAGAGTGATCCTTTTGTAACCAGCATTCACCCATAAGCAATAACACAGACCTATAGCCCTGTTGAATACGGATTATAAACTACTTGCCTCTATTTTAGCACAAAGGCTCCAATCTCTTCTTCCTAGTATTATTCACAAAGATCAAGCCGGATTCCTGTCCAAACAAAACTCATCAGCTAAAATAAGGGAAGTCTTTCTCACCCTAGATTATTTTATAACCATGGAGAGGCTGGGATATGGGGAGGGGGAGGACACCCCGGATCTAGCAATTATTTCTATTGACGCTGAAAAAGCTTTCAATTCGGTGCACTATGACCACTTGTTATTTTCTCTACATCGCTTCGGCTTCAGAGGTAACTTTCTTAACTTTATTGAGAATCTTAATAGGAAGGCCTCTACAAAGATGCTGGTAGATGGTTTTATGTCTCAGGATATAGTGCTAAGAAGAGGAACTAGACAGGGATACCCTCTCTCCTCTTCTCTTCGATATCTCCATTGAACCCTTTGCTATTTTAATTAGACAGCAACTTGAAGGTATTAAGATAGGCAAAAAGGAGCTTAAAATAGCACATTATGCCGATGATATTATTATTTACATCACAAATACCCGTATTAATATTCCAAAACTCCTTTCAATTATAGAACAGTTCTGATCCTTTTTCTGGTTATAGAGTTAACACCGCAAAATCCAAACTCCTGTGGATTAAACAAACCAAAGAATCACTGCTAAACTTACCCTTTAGCGTAGTCCTGGATTCATTCAGGTATCTCTGCATTACAATATCCTCTAATCCCGACAGCTGGTACAGTTGAAACATTCTCCCAGTGCTAAATAAAATGAAAGAAAGTCTGAAAAACTGGCAAAACTTCCCCCTTTCTCTCTCAGGGCGCATAGCCCTATACAAGATGATTCTTCTCCCTAAACTTCTCTATATTCTTTAGAATACTCCATTGATTCTGAAGGGGAAAGAAATTATGCTGTTCAACATTGCATTGAGATGTTTTATCTGGCAAAACAAAAAACCTAGAATCTCACTACCAAAATTTTCCCTTCCTAGGAAATATGGCAGGCTTGCCCTCCCAGATCTCTGGCTTTACAACCAGGTTTTTCTCGCGCGCATAGTAACAGATTTGAATTTTTCCAGAGATTATGTTACAGATAATGAGCTGGAAAAAGTATACCTTATCCCTTCTCTCCTCTGGCGCTAATTCACTGTAACCATAGATCAACTCCACGTGAAGTGAAGAAATTGAGAACTATCTACAACCTACAACCTACAACAGGTCTTGGTAATGTCTCTCAGATGCTAGACTTTGATAGGAGATGTATAAAAACTGTTGGCTTCCTCAGGGGGGGGAGTTCAATCTCCCTCAAAAGGATTTTTTGCTTACTTATAAGCAAGACACTTAGCGCTTAAACTAATAAATGACTTCGACTGGAACTGGTCCCTGGGGAACATTGAGAATTGGCTTGTCCTAGTTAAGAACTGGCATATGTCAATCTCCTTCTGTTATCAATTTCTGAGCTCTTCTAAGGGTACTCTCAATCTGGAAAAGATCTTGTCCAAACGGGCTGTAGCAACATTGAAAAACGAGTTAGTTTCTCTTCTTCCTGGAGAGAACCACACATCAAATTACTTCTTATGACTTATTTCACGCTGGATAAAAGCTTTAAATGTAGGAATGCCAACTTTAACACTTGCCCTAAATGTTTGCTTGTATCAGCCAATCTTGTGCATATGTTATGGGACTGCCCAAAAATCAGAAACTTCTGGCTTAAAATACAGTATTGGCTTAATAAGACACTGGGTCTTCCCTCTGATTCTAACATTGATAAATATAGTGTTTCTTTGGACTGACCCAGGGAAGCAGCAGGTTAACAAAATTAACCCCTAGCATACCAGAAATTAAGAATTGTCTAAAGAAACAATGCATCCTAGAACAGTTTGATACTAACTTAAATGATCATCAGGACATAAGAGAGTTTTTTCTGAAATCGTCGGCCTTTATTAAAGTCCTTCCTCCTAATGAAATCGACTTTCTAATCTATCCATTTAGAAACTCAGAACTGGTCTTGTTGGGTCTGTGGTAACCTACCGTCTCCATGCATTTCCTTTTTATTTTTTGCTAAGTTTTGCTTTTTGTTGTTTTGTTTTGTGTTGTCTTGTTTTGTTAAGTTATGCTTTGCTCTGTTTTGTTTAGTTTTGAGTTGCTTTGTTTTAAATTCTGTCTGTTTTTTTGTTTTGTTTGTTTTTTTGTCGTTGTTATATGGTAAATATATGTTTAAAAAATATACAACAGTTTCCTTAGCTTTGTAGGAACTGGCATATTCATGTTGCTTTATTATATATCTGTCAATGATAATCAATATAGCTTTGTATAAGCCTGTGAAGATAGACTGAAAGTTGGGCCTTAATCCTATATGTTTTGAATTCTGTTTTACCCGAGGGCACAGGAAAAACTCTGTGTCCTCTTTGTTTGTTTTTTTATGTTTTTTTTTGTCATATGCATTATTCTGTTCTATTTAAATAAAAGTTTTTTTTTAAAAAATGACATTCCCTATTTAAATCATGAAAGTTTTTTTGGACTTGACTGTCCCTTTAACATGTGCAAAACAAATGCTCAAATTTCCATGGGGAAAAAATGCCCTCACTTGCACCGATGACAGTACAGAAATTCATGAGACCAATGCTGAATACTCATAACATCAATGCATACAAACTAAACATAACAGGCTACCACAGTGTCACCTGTACTCAAGTATGCATGTGACCAAGCAGGAATAATCTGTAGATTGTGTTTTTGCAGGCTATCTTTCCATTTGCTTAGACATCTATAAAGCCTATGGGAGAGTCATTATAATGTTGTTGTTATTTTTTAAAGGGTGAGTCCCTTTAACTAAAATTTTAAATGCACTAAGTCACACAAACAACTCTTGAACAGGTAAACCCTATGAATTTCTTACTATATTTTAAAACACTTCTTTGTGCACATATTAGTTACCATTATAATATTTATACAGTGTGAAACATTTCTAGTTATGAATACATTATCACTTTCTGGTAGATGCAAACATAAATATTAAAGTTGAAATGATTATTAAACTCATGTACTTATTACAAGTAATGTTTTCTCATTTTTCCATACATGTTTCACACCAAATACCTGGTACTCATTGAGCAGCACCGTGGCCAGCTGGCTGGATCCACTCCCCATGTTTACAGCGCACACAGCAAATTTGTCACCCTAGAACTCTGACAATTTTCAGTTGTTCCCCAATGTCTACCATTTTCCATCTCCAATGTCACTGTAGCCCGGGGCAACCTATATTTTGCATACCCGCTTCCACCTCTTTCTAACTAATAAAGTAGAGGTGACTTGCACTCTAGACTCAGCCTCTGGCTAACGGCGAAAATGAGCTCCTCTCAGCTCAATGACTATCTCCGCAATGGGATTTCGCACTATTGAGGGGGAGGAGCCTCGTCAAGCGTCATTACGTGACTGGAGTGATTACATATCCGGACTGTTAGCACCACCTCACTCGCACTGTCGCACAGGCTGAACTGTGTGATTAAGACAGTATAGGGATGGTTTGGAGGCTGGGAGCAGGCTGCAGGCAAATGTAAAAGAGGAGTATATGACAGGCATGTAGGCTATAACCGCACGTGCGGTTAAATAAATAGAATAAAAAAGTTAAAAATGTTTTATTTTTATTTATTTTTAAAAACAGTTTGGCTTTTTACTTTTTTGGGGTACAAATTAAATATAATTTTCCAATAAAGGGACTATTGGAAAAATTATATTTTATTCATGGGGAATTTTTTTTTCATTTGGGCTGGGGGTTCACGTGTGGCTATGTGCATATAGAGGAGCCTCCACTTCTTTATACCCCTGTTTTTCAGCTGATGGCCTGTAAGGCAGAGGGCTACCAATGGGGTGTGTTTTGTCCTGTGCGCTCTTTGAAGCCTTCAGTTCCTTTTTGCACTGCTCTGTTGGTACATTGGCAGTAGTGAGTTAATTGCACATTACCTTGACAATTTTTTGCTGGTTGGGCCTCCAAATTTGTGAGAGTGTGCCAAGTTGATAAAGGTGATGTTGCTTCTCATGGAAAGGTTTGATGTACCACTAGCTGAGAATAAAACTCAGGGACCTTGCACACAGTTAACCTTTTTTTGAGCTCTGAGGGTGGGGGAGTTATTTTCCCCTTTGAAGAGTTGTGTGGGTTATGGCATGCAGTATGATCGCATGAAAGTCTATGATGATGTGGCTATTCTGTTTATTTCCCAATCCATGGTGGATCAGGAGGCACGCAGGGCGTGGTTGTCATTGGGTACGCAGTCAGTGAAAGACTGTTGTCTGGTGGTGCTTGTTTATGACTGTGGTGGTACGTCTGGTTAAGGGTAGTTAATTTTTTGTACAGGAGGACGGATCATCACTGTCTCAATTCCAATTTGGTAAGGTTTTGAAAAGAGCTGTGGTCTCGGCAGGTCTAGACCCTGCACAAATCGCTCTTTATTCCTTTCATATCGGGGCAGCAACATAGGTGGCTGTTTAGGGGCTGTCTGGTGGCAACATTTGCATATTGGTTAGATGGAGATCAAACTGGTTTACATTTTATATCAGACCTCTTCCAGTTGTTGGTTCTCTAGTTTAATTTATGTTCTTTTTCTCTTCGGTTACTTTTGCACCCACAAATTTTGTTTGTTTCAGGTGCTTCCAGAGTGGTTTGAGTGTGGATGCAAGATCCCCATAAATGGTGGAGTAATCCCGATATCATTGTTTTGCACCTTGGGGATAAAGACATTGGGGCTGTTCCTGCTCTGGAATTTATCAAGATAGTGCAGTCAGATTTAAAGGAACAGTCAACCTAAAAATAATTCCTACTTATTTAGATGTTTGCAACGAATAGTACAGCAAACATTATGCCAATGTGGATCGCTATATATAGGGATATTTATCAAGCCATCAACCGCAAATACACTGGAATTTAGGAGGACAAAGAAAAACTACAAAGTAGATGCTGTTTACAGGAACCCCCTAAGGACTGAGCTCCCTATATCTTTGCAGGTATCCACGAGTGACCACTCTATTTTTCTTCTTTGTTTCCTTTGCTACCCATTCTTAACAGTTTTTTCTTTCTTCTTATTTCCTTCCAGAGCAATTACAGTGGTGTTTTTATACTGAATATAAATATATGATGAGATCTTTGATATAACAATAACTCATATTCGCACAGATAGGATGTTTATCATGTGGAGTCAATGAGGGCTATTTATCAAGCCGTCAACCGCAAATACGCTGGAATTCCGCAACATAATTGTGGCGAGCCTGATTCTCCCCATTTATCAAAGCCTACAGACCGGCAAAAGTTGAAATTTGTGACGTAACATATGATCCGCCAGTCTCAATGCAACACAGATTGATGCTTATGTCATTACAGATGTACCGAATACAAATTCAGCACTATCTGACAACTTTTGCTAGTTATCAAATTTCTAACAGGTACGTTCGCCGCTATTCTGGCCCAGCGTACCTGCTTTTCAATCCGCCACCCTGGAAGCCACGGATGCCATAGGAATCAATGGGACTCTTAAAGCAGCGAAAGCTCATGTTTGATGCTGCCAGATATCCCATTGATTTCTATGCTAGAATAAAAGTTATGTTTACACCTAACACCCTAACATAAGCCCCCAGCCTAAACACCCCTAATCTGCCGCCCCGACATTGCCGCAACCTAAATAAAATTATAAACCCCTATTCCGCCGCTCCCAGACACCTCCGCCACCTACATAATGTTATTAACCCCTATTCCGCCGCTCCCGGACCCCACTGCAACTAAATAAATGTATTAGCCCCTAAACCTCTGGCCTCCCACATCACTACCACTAACTAAACCTATTACCCCTAAACCGTCAGCCCCCCACATCGCCATAAACTAAATTAAGCTATTAACCCCTAAACCTAACAACCCACTAACTTTACATTAAATATTAACTCATCCCTAGCTTATAATAAATTTAAACTTACCTTTAGAATTAAAATAAACTATATTAAACTACTAATTAATCTACCCAAACTATTATACTACAATTACATTAAACTATATTAAACTATTAATTAACCTACCCTAATATACTAAAATTACATTAAACTAGCAATTAAATTAACTATATTACATATTTAAAAATCTAACCCTACTCAAGTTATTTAAATCTACTATAAAAAATTACTAAGTTACAAAAAAATAACAACGTTACAAAAAATAAAAAACACTAAGTTACACAAAATAAAAAAGAAATGATCAAATATTTAAACTAATTACATCTAATCTAATAGCCCTATCAAAATAAAAAGCCCCCCAAAATAAAAAAAAAACTGTAGCCTACAATAAACTACCAATGGCCCTTAAAAGGGCCTTTTGCAGGGCATTGCCCCAAAGAAATCAGCTCTTTTACCTGTAAAATAAAATACAAACACCCCCCCAACAGTAAAACCCACCACCCACACAACCAACCCCCCAAATAAAAACCTAAGCTCCCAATTGCCCTGAAAAGGGCATTTGTATGGGCATTGCCCTTAAAAGGGCATTTAGCTCTTTTTCTGCCCAAAGTCCCTAACCTAAAATTAAAACCCACCCAATAAAGCCTTAAAAAAACCTAACACTAACCCCTGAAGATCCAATTACAGTTTTTGAAGAGCGGACATCCATCCTCATGAAGCCAGGAGAGTCTTCATCCAAGTGGCAAGAAGTCCTCAGCAAAGCCAGCAGAAGTCTTCATCCAAGCGGGCCGAAGTCTTCCTCCAAGTGGGCAGAAGTCTTCATCCAGACGGTATCTTCTATCTTCATCCATCCGGCGCGGAGCGGCTCCATCTTCAAGACATCCGGCGTGGAGCATCCTCTTCTTATGATGACTCTTGCAGAATGAAGTTTCCCTTTAAATGACATCATCCAAGATGGTGTCCCTTACATTCTGATTGGCTGATAGAATTCTATCAGCCAATAGGAATTAAGGTGGAAAAAATCCTATTGGCTGTTGCAATCAGCCAATAGGATTGAGCTTTCATCCTATTGGCTGATCCAATCAGCCAATAGGATTGAGCTCACATTCTTTTGGCTGATTGGAATAGCCAATAGAATGCACTTTCAATCCTATTGGCTGATTGGATCAGCCAATAGGATGAAAGCTCAATCCTATTGGCTGATTGCAACAGCCAATAGGATTTTTTCCACCTTAATTCCTATTGGCTGATAGAATTCTATCAGCCAATCAGAATGTAAGGGATGTTATCTTGGATGACGTCATTTAAAGGGAAACTTCATTCTGCAAGAGTCGTCGTAAGAAGAGGATGCTCCGTGCCGGTTGTCTTGAAGATGGAGCAGCTCCATGCCGGATGGATGAAGAAAGAAGATGCCATCTGGATGAAGACTTCTGCCCGCTTGGAGGAAGACTTTGGCCCGCTTGGATGAAGACTTCTGCCGGCTTTGCTGAGGACTTCTTGCCGCTTGGATGAAGACTTTTCCTGGTACCAAGTTATGCCAATATATATGGATTTTTTTTTTTAAACCAATCATGTATGGCAAAGTGTAGAATTTGGTGCAGACCTGGTGTCCTGGCACAGATATATAGATAATATTATCTGTATATGGAAGGGGGAGAGATAAAATTGACCCATTTTGTAAACACTCTTAATGATAATAATCAATATGTTAAACTAACCCCTAAATATTACCAACACGAAATAAACTTTTTGGATCTAACTTTATATATTTACAAAAATATGGTACATAGCAAAACATTCTTCAAGAAGTGTGATGCAAACACATATATAAAACAAGACAGTTGTCATCATCCTAACTGGTTAAAGGCAATGCCAAAAAGTAAATTTTTAAGAATCTGCAGAAACTGCAGTAAAATAGAAGATTATGACCAACAATCCGAGGTTTTTAAAGAAAGATTTATTCAAAAAGGATATGATAGAAAAATCTTACAACACGAAAGAAATGAAGTTAAAAATAAAAAAAGATCTGATCTAGTAGAGACTAATAAAAAAAGGTAACACAATGAACAATAATTTCCCTACATTTGTGACCACGTTTAATGTAGAACATAAAACAATTAAAAAGATTGTAGTAAACCACTGGCACATTTTGAAGGAGGACGTATATCTGAGATCATCAATTCCAACTAAACCAATAGTTATTTACAGAAAGGGACAACTTTTTAAACAGAAACTAGCCCCCTCGATGATAATGGGTATAGCTCCCCAAAAAAAACACTCCAGATTAGCAACATGACAGGTTTCTTTACCTGTGGAAAATGCAAAGGTTGTAATTACACTAGAAGAACACATAAATCATTTAATTCCACAGTCACAGGGAAAAAAATATGAAATAAAATAATTTATTACATGCAAAAGTAAAAATGTCATATACTTGCAGTGTGGCTGCAAGTGTCAATATTTAGGACAAACGTCTAGGTTTCTAAAAACAAGAATCACCAAAATAAAGTAGAAAAAAATCACGATGATCATGGAGTGCCACTACATTGCAATAATTAAAAAAATTTCACAAAAGAATCTTTTTTATGGATAGAGATAGAAAAAGTTGAATTACACTGGAGAGGGGGAAATATAGCTAAATAGTTAGATCAAAGGGAACTAAAATGGATACATATGTTAAAAACATATGCCCACTGGGGTTTAAATAAACATACAAAGGGGGCGGAGCAAGCCGTCGAGCTGACAAGTCGCATCTCTATGGAGCTCTGCATCTGAATACAATCTAAAGTAATTTCACCTAGTTTCTTCGCTTATTACAGAGGGAAAAAATGTCTGGTAAAGGTATAGAGCTGTGTTAAGACTTTAAAGGAACCAACTTGATCACTCTGGAAACGTGGTTTAAGTCCCTACACTTTGAATACGTTATATGGTAAACAGGAGCTTGTAGGCCACAATTGCTACTGGTCCTTGGCAATCCCAGATTGGATCATTTTGCAATTCATACTGCAGGAAAATGTCTACAAAACGGCTGGAAGATAAGATATCTGAGATATTTGAAAGTCACTTTTCTGACATGTTGGCAGCGATCTCCAGGTGGCTTACTCAGTTGAACCTGCGACACGCGGTCCAAGATGGCGCCACACTACAATTGCACACTACTGATCCTGAGTTGTCTGGCTACTCAGAGATGAACATGAGGATCTTGGAGAGATATACAGAGAATATGGAGACCCGGAATTCACAGGAGACTTACACGCTTAGGCTGAGACAGTTACCTAGACCGGGCTGCTACTTAACACCTAAACAATCTAACCCTGTGACACTGGGCCAGCATAGTACTAGTGCTGAAATATCGCAGCGAGCTCAGATGAAGAGGGCCATTGCGGAGACCACCAGAGCAACATCCAGACCTGTACATTTATTTGCGGTAAACTCTGAGGAGGGGGACAGCTTTTTCGATTCTATAGTGGTAACTGCAGAAAGTGTAACACTGAAATTGCTTATATCCCATAGCTTGCGATCTGATGGTAAGCCTGGAAACTCTTTCATATTTGTGGTCTCACCTGTATATATCGCATCTCACAATGTCCAGATTGTGGTGAAGATGTTTACTCAGAGACCGCCATTGATGGACACGGAGCCAGAGATCCCTAAGGGTATTGGCTAAGGGGTCGGAACTGTAGCTCCTCAAGTTAATCCTGTTCTGGCCGGACTTATTGGTTGTTCTGGAACATTGTTTGCTATACCTAAAATATGTTATGTGCTAGGTGAATGCTAATGTTGGTTTAACGTTTTTGTTTAATAGTTTATTGCAATATATTTTCTGATTTGCGAGTTTGCTTATCGTGACTAATGATGCCCTGCTGAGTTAGCACCTAATTTTCAGAGATCTGCCTTCACTAGTTAAGCTCATAATTTTTCAGGGCAAAACATGGCTGATTATGTCCACATTACATTACTTTATGATTCCATGGTCATATCTAAGTTTATACGGCAGTGACATGTGCTACAACTAGTTACAAACTCCACTAACAATTACAGCAGCTCATTTTGAATATGGTTCCTTGGTTATGCATCTGTTCCATTTTGGTTGTTTAGCACATATGTTAAATTTAGAGGTTTATTACTTATACTGTGTTCTCCATAATAGAGGGAATGGCTTTAGTTATGCAATCTATATAACTTGAAGCTACTGTATAGTAAGTCTTTAATTTTTTTATTGCTGGGCTGCCTGCGGCCGGGGTTGCCTAGCAAATACCTCATATATGTACTGATATAGAAATATTTAGCGGTACCTTACTTGCAAAACTGCCATATAATCTTCTAGAGTGCCTGCATTGGGGAGAATAACAATACCACAATGACCCACCATATGTGACTAATCACCCCTCCCCCCCAGATAAGATGCCTCTTATGTGATCTCATGGGCAGATCTGCTACTCATTGTAGTGGCCACGCAGTCTGATGGAGCCATGATATTATAATTTGCCTTATCGACCTGTCACATCAAAATAAATATCCCACCCCCCAGATAATGTACCTCCTAGCTATGGAGTACGAATTGCGCGGTTTATCTTTTTTTTATATACCGCAACTGTAATATCAATAACCTTTACCCTATATGCCCAAAATTAAGAGGCTTAGGTTTTCTTTCATCTAATATTTTAATTTCTATATTTTATAAGCCTTTTATTGTTGTTTATTTACGGTTCATTTTGGGCTTCAGCTTGATATTACTTACGCTCAGTATGATACTAACTAAAATTTGAGGTTCATCTCTCTTCTCTTATTACAGCAACTATAAATATCACTAACAGCATGACTTATAGACAGTAGACGTTGCTTTTCCATATGTAAGTTTACCGAATAACCTATTGAATGTATTTTGTTGCAAGTAATTTTACAATGCTAATGTAAAGTGCTGTAACTCTTTATTTGTATGCTATAATTTTACCTCAAATAAAAATTTATTTAAAAAAAAAAATAAACATACAAAAATTGCTGCTTTTGTCTAATAATAACTATCTAAAGTGAATTAATGATACAAGAATTACTGCCCTTGTGTAACTATTTAAAGTGAGTAGAGACGGGGGAGGAGCCTGATGCGCACGAGAATGGCCGCATAATTTCTTTGCTCTTTTATTATTATCGGTTATTTGTAGGGTGCCAACAGATTCCGCAGCGCTATAAACAAAGGGGAGTACAACAAAACAATTAAAGGGATCAAATGGGTAGAGGGCCCTGCCAAGAGTTGCACTGTTGTAATCCACTCTTAAGAAGGTGATCTACAAACAGCTGGACTCTTAGGCTTACATGCTAAGGGGGTTCAGGGGATAGCAATGGAGGAGTGGAACTGGTATAAAGTAAGGTTAGCATAGGTTGTATGCATCCTTAAACAGTAGAGTGTTTAGGGAGCGATTGAAGCTTTCAAAACTAAGGGAGAGTATTGTGGGGCGAGGCAGAGAGTTCCACAAGATGGGAGCCAGTCTGGAGAAGTCCTGTAAACGGGAGTGCGATGAGGTAACCAGAGAGGAGGAGAGTAGGAGGTCATGAGCAGAGCGAAGGGGATGGGAGGGAGAGTATCTGGAGACAAGGTCTGAGATATAGGGGGAGCAGTGCAGTTGAGGGCTTTGTATGTCAGAGTGAGAGTTTTGTGTTTGATCTTAGAGGCAAGAGGAAGCCAGTGAAGGGATTGGCAGAGAGGAGCAGCAGATGAAGAGCGACGTGTAAGAAAGATGAGTCTGGCAGAGGCATTCATTATGGATCGTAAGGGAGCTAGGCGGCAGGTGGGGAGACCAGAGAGGACAGAGTTGCAGTAATCAAGGCGGGAAAGAATGAGAGAGTGGATTAAAATCTTAGTTGTATCTTGTGTAAGGAAGTGTCTAATTTTGGAGATGTTTTTAAGGTGGAAGCGGCAGACTTTAGCCAAGGACTGAATGTGAGGAGTGAAGGAAAGATCTGAGTCAAATGTGACCCCGAGACATCGGGCATGCGGGGTAGGGGTAATGATGGAGTTGTCGACAGATATAGAGATTTTGGGGGTGGAGATTTTGGAAGAAGGGGGAAAATGAGTAGCTCAGTTTTGGAGAGATTTAGCTTGAGGTAGTGGGAGGACATCCAGGAAGAGATGTGAGAAAGACAGTTAGTGACACGGGTTAGCAAGGAAGGAGATAGGTCTGGTGCAGAGAAGTAGATTTGGGTGTCATTGGTGTTGCTCTGATCCTGATTGTACTATATTCAATTTTTCCTATCGTCTATTACAAAGTGGAGCCCTGAGGAACCCTCTGAGTACATCCTGAACTCCTTTTTTGCAGTTGGCAAAGCCAAATTTTATCTCTTGTGTTATAGTACTGACTTGGGATCAGAGCTCTATTCTGACTCAACATATTTGGCGGCCATCTTTCCAACCTCGTGGCTGTAGGATTTTACAACTTTATCCAGGTTCCTAAGTCATGGTGAGGTTTGTTACTATTATTTAGACCCCCCGGCGGGTACCCTCTGCGGGCCTGTCATTAAGGAGTAGTGCCACCTCATCAACCACTATGATATAAAAATATCCTCATAGCATACCTTGTTAATCTGCCTTACAATTATTATGCCATGGAGACCGCAACATATATTCTGGAGGAGCTGCGCTGTCTACTTAAGTTTCATAGCGCTGTCTTTGAAGAGAAGCTGCACGCGGCATTTAACTCTACAGAAAGTTCTGCCTTACAACCATACATACAGCCTGAGCGGGTCTCAGTGACATGTGGAGACCGCGATGTGGTGGAGCTTCAGTATTTACTACCTGTCAATGACAACGCTGATTCTGCTTCTCCAAAGCTCAGAGCCCGAGATGTCAAGGCTAACTTACCGGAGGAAAATATGGAGTGCTCTATTGACCAGTCAAGCAAAATCAAAATCCATGAAATAAGGGACATCCTGAATATTTGGCATTCGCTAGATTCTGGGGACTCTGCTGGCTTAATAGATAAGCGCCCAAAAATAGCGCTCTGTTCACAAACTATGATGATGCCTGACATTTTTCCCTATGCAACCTCGCTACATCTAAGGGGGAACCTTGAGGATAGGATTGTGGCCGGTCTCGACCAGCGCCCTGTCATTCTTTTCTATACAGGTTTGCTGTATCTGATATGGGATCCTGGAGGTTAAGCTTGTGGGGCAACATGAAGATTTGTGCTTAAACTACTGCTGGGAGATAAACTGCCTACTCTAGATCATAACATTAGTTCAATATTTGCACACTGACTTTTACGGTTGCTCTATTTAATCTTTTACATTTATTCTCGGGCACGGGTGTTTGCCGATCCTGAGTATAATCTAATTACTCCCCACAACTGTTATAGATACATAGGACTTTAGTGTTGCACACTGTTTCCAAATGGCTTATTGTCTCCCAAGCATGACATTGGCAAAATGTTTGGCAGCTAATTTCTGGGATTGCTCTACTTAATCTTTCACATTTAATTGCAGGCATGTGTGTTTGCTGACTCTGAATGTACTGTAACCACTCCTCGTAACTGTTATAGATGTTTAGGAATTTAGTGTTCAGCACTGTTTACAACTGGTTAATTCTCTCCTTAGGTTAATGTTTTGTGGCCTATATTAGATTTAGCATCTGATCACCAGCTATGTATTTTTAGCCTATCACCAACTGTGCATTTGTCATTTCAATTAAGGCTCTAATTCTCTATATAAGATTTATTGAGAGTGCATATATTGTGTTAGAGTTATTGATGGGTGCTATGTGCTGACGCCCCAATGATAGGGGGTATGTTGGGATGTTGGTATTAGGGGTACATGTAACTTGTTCACTCGCAATTGACCTAATTAAGCTTACTCTTTGCAGTTTAGCAGCTTTTAATTAATTATAGTGCCCATTTTTGAGGCTCGCAATTGGTAGAACACTTACCTTATTGCCTTGGGTTAGCACAATGTTCAATAGCAACTTTTTACATGTTCCTTATGAGATTAGGTAGTTATTTAGAACTAAACTTTCTATGATACACTGGTTAGTCTAAGTTTCACAGTCCTCTTTATTGCATGGGACCCTATTATTGCTCCCTGTCATATATTAAGTTAAACCATTGCTCCAAATAGCTCCCTATTTATATGTCTATTTTCCACCCATTTATATTGATTGTAGGCAGATAAATTTATTTCTCCAACTAAAATTTGAAATATTTCAAAACTATTTAGCTATGTATTTTTATTTATTTATTTTCCTAGTGGTCCAGCTCATCAATTTGGGATGGTGTCCTGCTGTCCGGGGCCGAGACGGCGGGGCATCTTAATCTAAGTACCCATTTTTTATTAGGCCACACTAATGCTCTAGCATATACACAACTGCTAATGCTAACATTTTGACCTAGACAAGGCAATATTTGAAGGCGCATGTTAGAGTTTATTTGTCTTCATAGCTGGTCATGATATAATCTATAATACCTGTTTAACTTACCACTACTATCCTGCTACATTATTCCTAAAAGTTTCCTAGTAGACGCCAATTATACCCTTCTCTCTCTTCATTAACAAGGTTACTCCTTAACTTATATACGTAACCCCAACTACAGTCTTGAGACCTAGACGCAGCTCCCCCCCCCTCCTTTTGCAATTATGATTGCCGTAAATCTCCTACTTGGGTCACACAACTGGCAGAGCACTAGCTATCTTTAGCTTATAGAAGCTATTTAGATTCTACCCATTGCATTCATTTTCCCATCTCCCCTCCTCCCCCCCCCCCCTCTATAATATGTCTCCTAGTTTTAGGAGAACTAAATAAGCGGTTTCTCTTGCTTATACCGCACTTTCCATCACTCCCTTAAATATTGTAGTATATTTCATTTACCTATTTATGCCTACATATCCTAAAATACTATTTATGCAGCAAAAAGATATTTTCACTCTTGTTATTATTTACAATACCATTTGCTAAACAACACTCACATTATATACTGCATTATATCATATATTCTATATTACATTCTATGCTTTGGTTAACAAAAAAATCGAGGTTTATTAATGAGATCCGAAAGTGGTCTCCTTTGTTTATAATTAACTTCTTTCACTTTAGTGTTTTCTATTACTTATGATGGTCCGAGAGTGGCCTAAGGCATCATGTAGAAGGTTTCTAAATGATTGGCATCCTATATATACAATGGTTGCATGGTATGTAAATTGTTGTCTTTACGTTTCCTTTATGTTTATTTCACCATTCCTGTAACATTGAAGCTTTGCTGTATGTGACATATGATGTAAAAAAGTATTCTTTATGGTTAATGTATGCCTTTAAATATACCTCAATAAAAATATTACAAAAAAAAAAAAAGTGAGTAGAGACACGTTATATAGGTCAGAATTTGATGATATTATCATCTAGCTTATGAACAACATTGTGCACATAAGAGGAATAAATCTTTTTGTTTCCAACTTAAATAGTTTAAAACTGAAATAGCGTAATATGTCCATATTTGTTTATATAATACTTCGCTACTGATAGCATTAAGTCACTATACTGAATAAATCGATGTTTATAAAAATATTTTAGATGGCAATATACTTTTTCTAACACTATTGTACTTTTTCTAACAATATTGTCTTTCTTATCTTACAGCTAGATTTAGAGTTTGGCGGTAGCCGTGAAAACCAGCGTTAGAGGCTCCTAACGCTGGTTTTGGGCTACCGCTGGTATTTAGAGTCAGTCAGGAAAGGGTCTAACGCTCACTTTCCAGCCGCGACTTCTCCATACCGCAGATCCCCTTACATCAATTGCGTATCCTATGTTTTCAATGGGATCTTTCTAACGCCGGTATTTAGAGTCGTGGCTGAAGTGAGCGTTAGAAATCTAACGACAAAACTCCAGCTGCAGAAAAAAGTCAGTAGTTAAGAGCTTTCTGGGCTAACGCCGGTTCATAAAGCTCTTAACTACTGTGCTCTAAAGTACACTAACACCCATAAACTACCTATGTACCCCTAAACCGAGGCCTCCCCACATCGCCGCCACTCTATTAAAAAATTTTAACCCCTAATCTGCTGCTCCGTACACCGCCGCCACCTACATTATCCCTATGTACCCCTAATCTGCTGCCCCTAATACCGCCGACACCTACATAATATTTATTAACCCCTAATCTGCCGCCCCCAACGTCACCGCCACCTACCTACACTTATTAACCCCTAATCTGCCGACCGGACCGCACCGCTACTATAATAAATGTATTAAACCCTAATCCGCCTCACTCCCGCCTCAATAACCCTATAATAAATAGTATTAACCCCTAATCTGCCCTCCCTAACATCGCCGACACCTAACTTCAAGCATTAACCCCTAATCTGCCGACCGGAGCTCACCGCTACTCTATTACATTTTTTAACCCCTAAAGCTAATTCTAACCCTAACACCCCCCTAAGTTAAATATAATTTTTATCTAACGAAATAAATTAACTCTTATTAAATAAATTATTCCTATTTAAAGCTAAATACTTACCTGTAAAATAAACCCTAATATAGCTACAATATAAATAATAATTATATTGTAGCTATTTTAGGATTAATATTTATTTTACAGGCAACTTTGTATTTATTTTAACCAGGTACAATAGCTATTAAATAGTTAATAACTATTTAATAGCTACCTAGTTAAAATAATTACAAAATTACCTGTAAAATAAATCCTAACCTAAGTTACAATTAAACCTAACACTACACTATCAATAAATTAATTAAATAAAATAACTACAATTATCTACAATTAAACCTAACACTACACTATCAATAAATTAATTAAATACAATATCTACAAATAAATACAATGACATAAACTAACTAAAGTACAAAATAAAAAAGAACAAAGTTACAAAAAATAAAAAAATATTTACAAACATTAGAAAAATATTACAACAATTTTAAACTAATTACACCTACTCTAAGCCCCCTAATAAAATAAGAAAGACCCCCAAAATAAAAAAATGCCCTACCCTATTCTAAAATTAAAATAGAAAAGCTCTTTTACCTTACCAGCCCTGAAAAGGGCCCTTTGCGGGGCATGCCCCAAAGAATTCAGCTCTTTTGCCTGTAAAAAAAAAACCATACAATACCCCCCCAACATTACAACCCACCACCCACATACCCTTAATCTAACCCAAACCCCCCTTAAATAAACCTAACACTAAGCCCCTGAAGATCTCCCTACCTTGTCTCCACCACGCCGGGTTCACCGATCGATCCAGAAGAGCTCCTCCGATGTCTTGATCCAAGCCCAAGCGGGGGGCTGAAGATGTCCATGATCCGACTGAATTCTTCATCCAAGCGGGAGCTGAAGATGTCCATGATCGGGCTGAAGTCTTCATCCAAGCGGTAGCTGAAGAGGTCCATGATCAGGCTGAAGTCTTCTATCAAGCGGCATCTTCAATCTTCTTTCTTCCGGATCCATGGTCATCCCGCCGACGCGGAACATCCATCTTCACCGACGACTTCCCGACGAATGACGGTTCCTTTAAGGGACGTCATCCAAGATGGCGTCCCTCGAATTCCGATTGGCTGATAGGATTCTATCAGCCAATCGGAATTAAGGTAAAAAAATTCTGATTGGCTGATGGAATCAGCCAATCAGAATCAAGTTCAATCCGATTGGCTGATCCGATCAGCCAATCAGATTGAGCTTGCATTCTATTGGCTGATCGGAACATCGGATTGAACTTGATTCTGATTGGCTGATTCCATCAGCCAATCAGAATTTTCCTACCTTAATTCCGATTGGCTGATAGAATCCTATCAGCCAATCGGAATTCAAGGGACGCCATCTTGGATGACGTCCCTTAAAGGAACCGTCATTTGTCGGGAAGTCGTCGGTGAAGATGGATGTTCCGCGTCGGCGGGATGAACTACATGGATCCAGAAGAAAGAAGATTGAAGATGCCGCTTGATAGAAGACTTCAGTTGGATCATGGACCTCTTCAGCTCCCGCTTGGATGAAGACTTCAGCCGGATCATGGACATCTTCAGCCCCCCGCTTGGGCTTGGATCAAGACATCGGAGGCTCTTCTGGATCGATTGGTGATACCCGGCGTGGTGAAGATAAGGTAGGAAGATCTTCAGGGGCTTAGTGTTAGGTTTATTTATGGGGGGTTTGGGTTAGATTAGGGGTATGTGGGTGGTGGGTTGTAATGTTGGGGGGGGGTATTGTATGTTTTTTTTACAGGCAAAGAGCTGAATTCTTTGGGGCATGCCCCGCAAAGGGCCCTTTTCAGGGCTGGTAAGGTAAAAGAGCTTTTCTATTTTAATTTTAGAATAGGGTAGGGCATTTTTTTATTTTGGGGGTCTTTCTTATTTTATTAGGGGGCTTAGAGTAGGTGTAATTAGTTTAACATTGTTGTAATATTTTTCTAATGTTTGTAAATATTTTTTATTTTTTGTAACTTAGTTCTTTTTTATTTTTTGTACTTTAGTTAGTTTATTTCATTGTATTTATTTGTAGGTATTCTATTTAATTAATTTATTGATAGTGTAGTGTTAGGTTTAATTGTAGATAATTGTAGGTATTTTATTTTATTTATTTATTGATAGTGTAGTGTTAGGTTTAATTGTAACTTAGGTTAGGATTTATTTTACAGGTAATTTTGTAATTATTTTAACTAGGTAACTATTAAATAGTTATTAACTATTTAATAGCTATTGTACCTGGTTAAAATAAATACAAAGTTGCCTGTAAAATAAATATTAATCCTAAAATAGCTACAATATAATTATAATTATATATATTAATAATATTAGAGTTTATTTTACAGGTAAGTATTTAGCTTTAAATAGGAATAATTTATTTAATAAGAGTTAATTTATTTCGTTAGATTTAAATTTTATTTAACTTAGGGGGGTGTTAGTGTTAGGGTTAGACTTAGCTTTAGGGGTTAATACATTTATTAGAGTAGCGGTGAGATCCGGTCGGCAGATTAGGGGTTAATTATTGTAGGTAGGTGGAGGCGACATTGGGGGCGGCAGATTAGGGGTTAATAAATATAATATAGGGGTCGGCGGTGTTAGGGGCAGCAGATTAGGGGTACATAGGTATAATGTAGGTTGCGGCGGTGTACGGAGCGGCAGATTAGGGGTTAATAATAATATGCAGGGGTCAGCAATAGCGGGGGCGGCAGATTAGGGGTTAATAAATATAATATAGGGGTCGGCAGTGTTAGGGGCAGCAGATTAGGGGTACATAGGTATAATGTAGGTTGCGGCGGTGTACGGAGCGGCAGATTAGGGCTTAATAATAATATGCAGGGGTCAGCGATAGCGGGGGCGGCAGATTAGGGGTTAATAAGTGTAAGGTTAGGGGTGTTTAGACTCGGGGTACATGTTAGGGTGTTAGGTGCAGACTTAGGAAGTGTTTCCCCATAGGAAACAATGGGGCTGCGTTAGGAGCTTAACGCTGCTTTTTTGCAGGTGTTAGGTTTTTTTTCAGCTTAAACAGCCCCATTGTTTTCTATGGGGGAATTGTGCACGAGCACGTTTTTGAAGCTGGCCGCGTCCGTAAGCAACGCTGGTATTTAGAGTTGCAGTGGCGGTAAATATGCTCTACACTCCCTTTTTTGGAGCCTAACGCAGCCCTTCTGTGAACTCTAAATACCAGCGGTATTTAAAAGGTGCGGGGGGGGGGAAAAAAGCATGCGTAGCTAACGCACCCCTTTGGCCGCAGAACTCTAAATCTAGCCGTTAGTCTTTAAACGACATTTGAAGCTGAGAATAGTAAAAATAAATCTATTGGACAATCCACATCATGTGACGACTATCACACCGTAGCGGACCTGATAGGAAACTATCAACAAAAAACAGCTTGAAAGGGAACTGCAACCGGTTAAAACAATGATTTTTAAAATAATGATTGTGGATTAATGTTCTATGTGCTAATATATTGTGTAAATTAGGTTTTCTGGATGAATATTCAAATTTATTTTAGAATGTATGCTAACTTTTTCGAGCGTGTGTAAACCTGTGCTCCTCCAATGGGGGAACAGGTAGCGTCACTAATCATGTATTTAAAGACCGCCTGTGTAGCGGAAAGGTATGCTTGGTTTGTAAAGCACTTTTAAAAAGCTCTTGATAAAGATGGCTGGGTCTGTTGAAATGCGTTGGGAAAAATAAATATACTACTTTTTAAACCTGAAAATCTGTGAAATCCTTTTTTACACAAAGAAAGAGCCAGATGTTGAAGATATATGCTGTGAGTATATACACGCCTTATATGGTGTCTTAATTTGGTATCATAGCACAATCATTTTACTCTGAAACAGGAGTACGTGCCTACAGATGAAAGCTGAGGAAGACTAATATACAGCAATTAAATCGATTGACAGAGTGAACCTGCGCCTCCACCTGGCACACCCTATCTATTTGCACAGATTCCAGGAGAGACTATGGGATGGCTGCAGTTCTGATTTCTCAAGGGAAGTATCAATCCATATAGTACACTGCTTTGTGTGTTTTGCCATGAGGTTTGGATCCAAGATTTATGTATCAACTTAAAACTATTCTGAATACTTTGAGAATAAATTTCAGGAAAGAACTTCACCCATTTCGCTAAGAGACCTTCCCATTGTGATGGATTAGCCTGAGAATTTAATAGGTTATAAAAATATGGGATAGAATATATTCCAACCTGAATAACTTAATCCCATTATGGAGCAACCCCAAGGACCATTCAGAATCATATTTATTTTTTAGCTCAGTTATGTAATGCCTGAGTTGTAGAAAAGGGAAAAAATCATTTTGGGAGAGTTAGAAATGATTCAGAATATTGTGGAAGGAGCAAATTGTATTCTCATCCGTAATAAGTTGTTTAACCTGTGATAAACCTTTTTTCTTCAATTCTTTAAACACACCATAGGAAATGCCTGGGGTAAATTCTGAATTACCCATAATTGGGAGAAATTCTGTGCAATATGGATTTATGTTGATCTCATTACAATATTTTTGCCATGCGATTATTACATTTTTCAAAGTTACTAAACAATAAACATTTATGGGCAATTTAGATAAAGGGCAGTGCAGGATGGCTTTTAAATCAAATGGAGCGGCTAGATCTGCTTCACAGTGTCGTAAGTAACATAGTAACATAGTATATAAGGTTGAAAAAAGACTGAAGTCCATCGAGTTCAACCTATACAAATCTAAAATACTTACAAAAAAGCTCCAGTTAAGCTTAAATAACCCCACTAAAAGGTGACCCATTTAATAGTAGCAATCATATCCATGAATTTTGTTTATATACAGAAATGTATCCAGACTATTTTTAAATGTATCTATGGTATTGGCATTCACTACCTCCTTTGGTAATGAGTTCCACAATTTTATTGCTCTTACAGTGAAAAAACGTTTCTGTTGCAGGAGATTAAATCTCCCTTCCTCCAACCTTAAATTATGACCTCTTGTCATAAACAATTTTCTTGGAAGAAACAGAGCTTCTGCCATCTCTGTATATGAGCCTTGAATATATTTATATAAAGAAATCATGTCACCTCTCAAGCACCTTTTTTCTAAAGAAAACAGACCCAGTTTGGCTAGCCTCTCCTCATAGGTTAATTTATCCAATCCCCTTATTAGCTTTGTGGCCCTTCTCTGAACTTTTTCTAGTTCTGCAATATTTTTTTAGCGATCGGTCCCCAGAACTGCACTCCAAACTCAAGGTGAGGTCTTACCAAAGCTTTATATAGTGACAGAATTATGCTTTCCTCCCTTGAATCAATGCCTCTTTTAATACATGCTAGTATCTTATTAGCCTTTGAAGCCGCTGCCCTGCATTGTGCACCCATCTTTAGCTTGTTATCTATTACTACTCCCAAATCGCTTTCCTCCTGTGTTTGGTTAAGTCTTGTCCCATTTAAAAAATACGTTGCCTGCTTATTTTTACTTCCAAAATGTAGAACCTTGCATTTTTCTGTATTAAATCTCATTTTCCATTTACTTGCCCACAGTTCTAATTTTTGCAAATCCCTTTGTAATGAGAGTTCGTCCTCCTCAGGGCCCAGTACTGATCCCTGGGGGACGCCACTGATTACCTTTGTCCAATCTAAGTATGATCCATTTACTACTACTCGTGTTGCTCCCTATCTTTTATCCAGTTATTAATCCATGAGCTATCATTTTCAGCTATTCCCAGTCCCTTAATTTTGTGGATTAATCTCTCATGTGGCACTGTATCAAATGCCTTTGCAAAATCTAAGTATATCACATCAACTGATTCCTCTTTATCTATATTTTTACTTACTTCCTCTTAGAATCTAATTAGATTAGTTTGACATGATCTATTTCTCCTAAAGCCATGCTGATTAGAACTCATAATCTTGTTTACACAAATAAGATCATCAATATAATCCCTTATAATCCCTTCAAATATCTTCCCCACTATTGATGTCAGACTAACTGGTCTATAGCTTCCTGGATCATCCCTGCTTCCCTTTTTGAAGAGTGGCACCACATCAGCTTTATGCCAATCCTGGAGTACCATGCCTGAGGATAATGAGTCTTGAAAAATTAAGAGTAGAGGTTTGTCTATAATAGTGCTAAATTTCCTTAACACCCTTGGGTGTATTCCATCTGGGCCTGGAGTTTTATTTACCTTAATATTATCCAGTTTTTTCCTGATATCCTCTAAACATAACCCAGTTAATGGTATGGACTGGCATGTTCTATTTTGTTCCAAATTATCATCCAATGGTTCCTCTCTTGTGTATACTGAAGAAAAAAACTGGTTTAGTATCTCAGCCTTCTCTCTGTCATTATTTATCATGCTACCCTCTTTTAATGTACCTATATTATCCTTCTTAGGTTTTTTGCTATTTATGTACTTAAAGAACCTTTTAGGGTTAGACTTAGAATCCTTGGCAATTAATTTTTCATTTTCAATTTTGGCTAATTTGATTGCTTTTTTTGCATGCTTTGTTACATTCCTTATAAATATTGTATGTTGAGTCTGTACTATTTTCTTTTAATAATTTAAATGCCCTACGTTTTTTCCTATTTTCTCTTAACACATTTTTATTTAGCCATAACGGCTTTGATTTTTTTTTTTTTTTTTTATAACCATATGCTAGTTGTTGATATGTATATTTATTTAACACATTTTAAAATATTATCCATTTATCCTCTGTATTTTTATTAGAGAATACATTGTCCCAATTTATATTATTTAATGATTTCCTTAAATCGTTGAATTTTGCTTTCTTGAAATTAAAAGTCTTAGTTAAACCTTTAAGACACTGCATATGAAAAGAGATTTCAAATGTGACCATGTTATGATCACTGTTACCCAAATGTTCTTTGACTTCTATGTTTGATATTATATCTGTATTGTTTGATAGCACTAAATCCAATATAGCTTTACTCCTAGTTGGCTCCTCTATTAATTGTGACAAGAAGTTATCCCTGAGAAGATTTAAAAAATCTATCCCCCTTAGCTGAATTACTAGTTTAATTGGCCCAGTTTATATCAGGGTAGTTAAAATCTCCCATAATTATAGCACTGTTATTAGCAGCCTTACCTATTTGGATAAGTAGTTGAGTTTCCTCCGGGTCACTAATGTTGGGGGGCTTGTAGCATGTTCCTAGTAATATTTTTTTTAGGATTTTCCCCCTCACTCTTTATTTCAACCCACAGGGTCTCTACATTGTCACTTGTATCATAAATATCTTCCCTTATTGTAGGTTTAAGGTTAGGTTTAATATACATGCAGATTCCTCCACCCCTTTTATTATTCCTGTCCCTCCTAAATAAAGTATACCCCTCTAAGTTAACTGCCCAGTCATGTGAGTCATCCTGCCAAGTTTCAGTTACACTGATAACATCATAGTCCTCTTCTGCAACTAAGAGCGTCAGCTCCCCCATTTTACCTGTCATGCTTCTTGCATTTGTTGTCATACATTTAATTTTCATGTTCTTTCTGCTGCTACTTGGTGTGCTTTCCTCTATACTTTCTAATGTGACATTTCTTAAGTCATCCCTTCCTTGAGATATTAAAGGAGTGACATATTCACAGATGGATCTCTCTGTTCTATTGTGTTCTAACTGACCCCCCCCCCCTTTGCCTAGTTTAAAAGTTTCTCTAAACATGCTACCATCCTTTCCCCCAACACACCTGCACCCATGTCATTCAGGTGCAATCCATCCTTACTGTACAAATTGTACCCTAGTGAAAAATCAGCCCAGTGTTCTAAAAATTCAAACCCCTCATTTTTACACCATGATTTTAACCATGAATTAACAGACCTTAGCTCCTTCTGCCTTACTGAGTTAGCACACGGTACTGGTAATATCTCATAACGTTCATAACGTATTCCTTTTCTGTTACCCAGTCAACTGCGTATTTTAAAATTGTCACCAAATTATAATGTTTGATATTTCAAAACGCGAGTCTGGCTGCCTCCCTAGAACGTGATAACTTTTTTAATGTAATGCGTGGTTTCTTATTTTTCCATAAAAAATTGTACATGACTGGTTAAAGAGCTTAATATCTGCCTATGCAGAAAAGCTGGAATACTCTGGAGAAAATATAATAATTTAGTAAACAAGATTGTTTTAATTAGGTTACTGCGGGCTACCATTGAAATCGGTAGATTTCTCTAATCGGATAGTTTTTTTTTTTACATTGAGTAAAAGGTCTGGAGAAATGTAATGCATACCAGTCATCTGTGTTCCTCGCTACGATTATGCCTAAATATTTAATTTGTTATACTTCTTTGAATGGATGACAGATCGAATAGGTAAATGTCTTACCCAAGTAGAGAATCTCTGATTTTCATAGATTCATTTTATACCCTGAGAATGATCCAAAGCTTTTAATACCATAAAGTAATTTATCTAAGTCTGCTTCCCCATTACCTAGGAAGAGGAGCAGACCATCTGCATAAAGTGAAAGGATAATATTCTGGTTACTTATACGTATACCCTCTAATACCCTATACCCTATAATGTTGTTGCAGTAGGACTGCCAAAGGTTCCATCGCAATATTAAAAAAGAAGCGGGGAAAGTGGACACCCTTGTCTTGTTCCTCTATGTAACAATAGGGTTTCAGTAACTGCACCATTGATAATAATAGCGAGAGGGGGCTATTATAAATTAAATATACAAAGTGTTTTACATTGCCTGTGAATCCAAATTTGTATAATGTGTAGAAGAGATGGTCCCAGCTTATATAGTCAAAGGCTTTTTCTGCATCAACCGTTAATATTGCGGCATTAGAGAATTTTTTTTGGTCTGCCTTAAATCTATTCCAATAAAAATCCAATACTATCATGGCTTTTCATATGTTTTTAACAGGATTCTGACTGGGCATGAAACCGGATTGATTTGCATGAATTATCTCAGCGAGATGTGGGGCAAGTCTATAAGCAACCATAGAAGAAAGTAATTTATAATAAAAAATCAGAAGTGATATGGGTCTGTATGATGCGGGATCTTCTGGGTTTTTATCTTTTCTCAATATTAGGGTAATATTAGATGCTGAAAAGTATCTAGAGCAGATGGAACCTTTTACATAATATGAATTATATAATTTGTGTAATATGGGACTGTCTTGTAGTATTCTGTAAAACTCAGCGAGGAAATAGTCTTGGCCGGGGACCTTATTTAGTTTTGCGTACAGAATCCTGTTAAAAATATCTTCTCTTGTAATTGGGAGATTTATTTGAGCCATTATTGCCTGAGAAAGCCTAAGCACTTTTTACTTTGTTCCAGAATCTAATCTTTTGGTTTCATCTGGGGACTCAGCTTCATATAGATTCTGGAAAAGATTGAAAAAAAACCTTCTGTATCTCTGGATTAGATGTTACCCTGCCCTGTCCTGTTTTACTTGCCGAAATATGACTGTTGGGTCTCTGTCTTGTGATCTTTGCCAGAAATTTTGCGGCTCTACCTCTAAAGCCACCATACAGAGATTTTAAACGAATGTCTGCCTGAACACTTTTTTGTTTTAATAATAAATGTCTTTGGGTTTTAAGATTAATGTATCCGTCCCAAAGTTCTTAAATGGGATTGGAAACATATGCATTATAACTATTTGTCACGCTATTGGACATTTGAATTTATTTTGCTTAAGTTTCTTTTTAAGAGTACATAAATAGCCTTTAATCTCTCCCCGCAACACGACCTTCCCAGCTTCCCAAAATGTTTCTATTTTGTCTAGATATGTACTATTGATTTGTGCAAATTCATTCCATTTAAACTTTAACCAATTTTGAAATTTATTGCTGTGCAGTAAATATTTGGGGAAGAAAAAATGATTAGTGTAGTTTGTTTGGATATCTCTGACTTTAAATTCTAAGGAAATAATTGCATGGTCTGACAGTACTATTCCTTCAATCTCAGATTTTATTTCTAATCCAAGTAAGCGGTGAAAAATTAAAAAGATGTCAATCCTAGAAAAGGATTGGTGAGTCTTGGACATGCAGGTATAGGCTTTGAGGTCCGGATTTTGGATACGCCAAATATCCTTCACCCCCACTTTATTCCAAAAATTGTTGAGAATCCGGACCTTCCTGTCATGTCTAGACTGTTTTTTTTTAGTCATTCTGACTATATTGGGAACAAGTTTTACCTAAGTTTCAGTTTGTTTCTATATTTTGGAACGTTTTGTTATCTTTGGGTTTTGATTGAAGGGAGTTTGGTTTGCAATTGCAATCTTTTTGCATTGGAGCACCAATGAATGCTGAGGGTTTGGGTTTAGGTGCTTCAGTTATTAATGGAATTGGTAGGTGGAGGTTTGAGAGATTTCTTTGTATGTGAATCCTAGTTTGATTTTATAATTTGGGGGGATAATAGAATTTTTTTTTTTTACATATCCTGTGCATTGTTGGCTAATTGGACATTCTCATATTTACTCTGTGCAAATTGCAGCAGCAGTGAAGGAAGGGGGAGTTCAATTTTGTTAGATAAATTATTTTATGATAGAATTTATTTCAGATAGTTTGACATCAGGGGTATGAAACTGAATCAGTTGCTTTGTGCTGTGGCTATTCTCAGCCTTTACTGGGCCATCACAATGGTTAATAGGTGTTATTTTGTTTCTCAATTAGACTGTTCCATGTGTCAATCATTATTTAGTGAATGCTTTGATGATGTGAAATGGTAAGTGGTGAAATCTTTATTTGAACTTCTTATGTACCTGGCAACATGGCAACAACCCTCTTTCTTTTATTTGAACAGACTAAAGTAAATTTAATTTAATTTATTTGGTAAACAGAATCTGTGCCCGGTATTCATAAATAACAAAACATATAGAGCTGTAATGCACATTTAACATGTTTGTGCCAACTTTGGCACATAGTTTGCTAAGACAAATACAAAAGAATATAAAGGAAGTGTTTATATATCACCGTTTGTGTATGACCTGCACAACAAAAGGCATTGTGGTGAGGAAATTCTTCACCAATAGACATTTTAACGACTTGCCAAAGAGGGCTGAACTTTGTGCTGTGGTAGTACATAGTGGTATTAAGAATCCTTTTTTTTTCTCAACCTTGTTTTAGATAAATATTTTTCTGAAATCTATAAACAAACATCTAGACATTAAGGGCCAGATTACAAGTAGAGTGGTATTTAACATTCTGAGTGGTATTTAACATTCCCGCTCAAGCACTATCTTCTTCATTTTCATTTGCGCACTAACCCAACACCTATAGAAAGCCGAACTTCAAATATTACGTGCGTTAATGTACTCCCCCATAGAAGTAAAAAAAGTTAAAAAAATTAAATAAAACTCTACTCGCACAGGCCTAGATTTGGAGTTTTGTCGGTAACGACCCGAAAAACTAACGCCGGCTTTTTTCTGGCCGCACCATAAAAATAACTCTGGTATCGAGAGTCCACATAAAGGCTGTGTTAGGCTCCAAAAAAGGAGCGTAGAGCATTTTTAACGCAGCTTCAACTCTCGATACCAGAGTTTCTTACGGACGCGGCCAGCCTCAAAAACGTGCTCGTGCACGATTCCCCCATAGGAAACAATGGGGCTGTTTGAGCTGAAAAAAACCCAAACACCTGCAAAAAAAGCCGCGTTCAGCTCCTAACGCAGCCCCATTGTTTGCTATGCGGTAACCCTTCCTACGTCTGCACTTAACACTCTAACATGTACCCTGAGTCTAAACACCCCTAACCTTACACTTATTAACCCCTAATCTGCCGCCCCCGCTATCGCTGACCCCTGCATATTATTATTAACCCCTAATCTGCCGCTCCGTAAACCGCAGCTACTTACATTATCCCTATGTACCCCTAATCTGCTGCCCCTAACACCGCCGACCCCTATATTATATTTATTAACCCCTAATCTGCCCCCCACAACGTCGCCTCCACCTGCCTACACTTATTAACCCCTAATCTGCCGACCGGACCTGAGCGCTACTATAATAAAGTTATTAACCCCTAATCCGCCTCACTAACCCTATCATAAATAGTATTAACCCCTAATCTGCCCTCCCTAACATCGCCGACACCTAACTTCAATTATTAACCCCTAATCTGCCGACCGAATCTCGCCGCTATTCTAATAAATGTATTAACCCCTAAAGCTAAGTCTAACCCTAATACTAACACCCCCCTAAATTAAATATAATTTAAATCTAACAAAATTAATTAACTCTTATTAAATAAATTATTCCAATTTAAAGCTAAATACTTACCTGTAAAATAAATCCTAATATAGCTACAATATAAATTATAATTATATTATAGCTATTTTAGGATTTATATTTATTTTACAGGTAACTTTGTATTTATTTTAACCAGGTACAATAGCTATTAAATAGTTAAGAACTATTTAATAGCTAAAATAGTTAAAATAATTACAAATTTACCTGTAAAAGAAATCCTAACCTAAGTTACAAATAAACCTAACACTAGACTATCAATAAATTAATTAAATAAACTACCTACAATTACCTACAATTAACCTAACACTACACTATCAATAAATTAATTAAATACAATTGCTACAAATAAATACAATTAAATAAACTAGCTAAAGTACAAAAAATAAAAAAGAACTAAGTTACAAAAAATAAAAAAATATTTACAAACATAAGAAAAATATTACAACAATGTTAAACTAATTACACCTACTCTAAGCCCCCTAATAAAATAACAAAGCCCCCCAAAATAAAAAAATGCCCTACCCTATTCTAAATTACTAAAGTTCAAAGATCTTTTACCTTACCAGCCCTGAACAGGGCCCTTTGCGGGGCATGCCCCAAGAAATTCAGCTCTTTTGCCTGTAAAAAAAAACATACAATACCCCCCCCAACATTACAACCCACCACCCACATACCCCTAATCTAACCCAAACCCCCCTTAAATAAACCTAACACTAAGCCCCTGAAGATCATCCTACCTTGTCTTCACCATACCAGGTTCACCGATCGGTCCAGAAGAGCTCCTCCGATGTCCTGATCCAAGCCCAAGCGGGGGGCTGAAGAGGTCCATGATCCGGCTGAAGTCTTCATCCAAGCGGGCCAGAAGAGGTCTTTCATCCGATTGAAGTCTTCATCCAAGCGGCATCCATCCGGAGCGAAGCGGCAGCATCCTGAAGACCTCCACCGCGGAACATCCATCCTGGCCGACGACTGAACGACGAATGACGGTTCCTTTAAATGACGTCATCCAAGATGGCGTCCCTCGAATTCTATCAGCCAATCGGAATTAAGGTAGGAATATTCTGATTGGCTGATGGAATCAGCCAATCAGAATCAAGTTCAATCCGATTGGCTGATCCAATCAGCCAATCAGATTGAGCTTGCATTCTATTGGCTGATCGGAACAGCCAATAGAATGCGAGCTCAATCTGATTGGCTGATCGGATCAGCCAATCGGATTGAACTTGATTCTGATTGGCTGATTCCATCAGCCAATCAGAATATTCCTACCTTAATTCCGATTGGCTGATAGAATCCTATCAGCCAATCGGAATTCGAGGGACGCCTTCTTGGATGACATCATTTAAAGGAACCGTCATTCGTCGTTCAGTCGTCGGCCAGGATGGATGTTCCGCGGTGGAGGTCTTCAGGATGCTGCCAATTCGCTCCGGATGGATGCCGCTTGGATGAAGACTTCAATCGGATGGAAGACCTCTTCTGGCCCGCTTGGATGAAGACTTCAGCCGGATCATGGACCTCTTCAGCCCCCCGCTTGGGCTTGGATCGGGACATCGGAGGAGCTCTTCTGGACCGATCGGTGAACCTGGTATGGTGAAGACAAGGTAGGATGATCTTCAGGGGCTTAGTGTTAGGTTTATTTAAGGGGGGTTTGGGTTAGATTAGGGGTATGTGGGTGGTGGGTTGTAATGTTGGGGGGGGTATTGTATGTTTTTTTTTTACAGGCAAAAGAGCTGAATTTCTTGAGGCATGCCCCGCAAAGGGCCCTGTTCAGGGCTGGTAAGGTAAAAGAGCTTTGAACTTTTTAAATTTAGAATAGGGTAGGGCATTTTTTTATTTTGGGGGGATTTGTTATTTTATTAGGGGGCTTAGAGTAGGTGTAATTAGTTTAAAATTGTTGTAATATTTTTCTTATGTTTGTAAATATTTTTTTATTTTTTGTAACTTAGTTCTTTTTTATTTTTTGTACTTTAGCTAGTTTATTTAATTGTATTTATTTGTAGCAATTGTATTTAATTAATTTATTGATAGTGTAGTGTTAGGTTAATTGTAGGTAATTGTAGGTAGTTTATTTAATTCATTTATTGATAGTCTAGTGTTAGGTTTATTTGTAACTTAGGTTAGGATTTCTTTTACAGGTAAATTTGTAATTATTTTAACTATTTTAGCTATTAAATAGTTCTTAACTATTTAATAGCTATTGTACCTGGTTAAAATAAATACAAAGTTACCTGTAAAATAAATATAAATCCTAAAATAGCTATAATATAATTATAATTTATATTGTAGCTATATTAGGATTTATTTTACAGGTAAGTATTTAGCTTTAAATTGGAATAATTTATTTAATAAGAGTTAATTAATTTCGTTAGATTTAAATTATATTTAACTTAGGGGGGTGTTAGTATTAGGGTTAGACTTAGCTTTAGGGGTTAATACATTTATTAGAATAGCGGCGAGATTCGGTCGGCAGATTAGGGGTTAATAATTGAAGTTAGGTGTCGGCGATGTTAGGGAGGGCAGATTAGGGGTTAATACTATTTATGATAGGGTTAGTGAGGCGGATTAGGGGTTAATAACTTTATTATAGTAGCGCTCAGGTCCGGTCGGCAGATTAGGGGTTAATAAGTGTAGGCAGGTGGAGGCGACGTTGTGGGGGGCAGATTAGGGGTTAATAAATATAATATAGGGGTCGGCGGTGTTAGGGGCAGCAGATTAGGGGTACATAAGGATAACGTAGGTGGCGGCGCTTTGCGGTCGGCAGATTAGGGGTTAATAAGTGTAGGCAGGTGGAGGCGACGTTGAGGGGGGCAGATTAGGGGTTAATAAAAATAATACAGGGGTCGGCGGTGTTAGGGGCAGCAGATTAGGGGTACATAAGGATAACATAGGTGGCGGTCGGCAGATTAGGGGTTAAAAAATTTTTTCCGAGTGTCGGCGATGTGGGGGGACCTCAGTTTAGGGGTACATAGGTAGTTTATGGGTGTTAGTGTACTTTAGAGTACAGTAGTTAAGAGCTTTATGAACCGGCGTTAGCCCAGAAAGCTCTTAACTACTGACTTTTTTCCTGCGGCTGGAGTTTTGTCGTTAGATGTCTAACGCTCACTTCAGAAACGACTCTAAATACCGGAGTTAGAAAAATCCCATTGAAAAGATAGGATACGCAATTTACGTAAGGGGATCTGCGGTATGGAAAAGTCGCGGCTGGAAAGTGAGCGTTAGACCCTATTTTGAGTGACTCCAAATACCGGCGGTAGCCTAAAACCAGCGTTAGGTGCCTCTAACGCTGGTTTTCACGGCTAACGCCAAACTCTAAATCTAGGCCACAGTGCGCTAACACATTCCAAAGTTCTTCACATAGCAGAATATATTTATTATATTATTATTTTGTATATATTTATTATATTATTATTTGGTATATATTTATTATATTATTATTTTGTATTTATATTTATTCATAAATACATATTTCTATATATATCTGATGGTATTTTGGTACTATATATATATATACACAGTATCCCATAAAAGTGAGTACACCCCTCACATTTTTGTAAATATTTTATTATCTTTTCATGTGACAACACTGAAGAAATGACACTTTACTACAATGTAAAGTAGTGAGTGTACAGCCTGTATGACAGTGTAAATTTGCTGTCCCCTCAAAATAACTCAACACAGCCATTAATGTCTAAACCGTTGGCAACAAAAGTGAGTACACCCCTAAGTGGAAATGTCCAAATTGGGCCCGAAGTGTCAATATTTTGTGTGGCCACCGTTATTTTCTAGCACTGCCTTAACCCTCTCGGGCATGGAGTTGACCAGAGTTTCACATGAGACCTCATATTTTTGAGCCCCTATAACTTTTCTGTGCAATATTTTTAATTTCAAATCATTTTAATTAGATGGTGTTATTATGAGTGCAACTAAACTCTGTAATGTATTTTTGATGAGTTTTGTGCAACATTTATGTTTTGTAAAACAATTAACCAGAGCTCTGAGGATGCGGTAATCATTCTAGCGTAAATTGCGATTGCGCTCACACATTCATGTTTACTTTCAACTTGCTATACGAGCGCTGAAGCAGACATGCGCAAATACCCTCGATAAAACCCCTTTTTGCTTGCGCCTAACTGTTAGCATTCCACTCGTAATCTGACCCTTAAATTTTTCTTTCATGATTCAGATAGAGATTGTGACTTTAAACAATGTTCTAATTTATATCTACTATCAATTATTTTTCTATTTTCTTGGTATCTTTTGTTGAAAATCAGGGATGTATAATTGGGAGCCAGCCCATTTCTGGAGCACTATGTGGCAGCAGTTTTCCAAAAAAAATTCCCATTTGCAAGAGCAAAACAAAATGTTTGGGTTTCCTATGCCTTCTTTATGAATTCTCCATTCTGGGCCAAGGTGTATGTAATCAAGTTCAGACCACGCCCCTGAAATGCCCACAACCAACTCCTGGAGACACTGTTTGTTCTATCCAATCAGATTACTTTACCATAACAAAACAGATTTGTGTCAGATTTTACATTCATTTGCATAAACCATTGTAAATATTTGTTTTTCACGTTGCTATTGGTTTTCATTAGATACTCAAGATTTAATGTATTGGACACCACACGCAACTATAGATGTAAATATCAGGCATTGCCACTAACAAAATACTGGAAAAGAAAGGTAAAGTGATAATAAAATGAATTCTGAAAATGATTTTACATTTATTACAAGCCTCCATATCAGTCTCACAAGCATCTATGGGCCATGTGTAGATGTGTGACAATGCTTGACCTTTTTTTAATCAACGTTTGAAAGGCCAGTAATGATATCACTACCATATTGTTTATTGATTTTTAATTTATTTAATGAAATAGATAAGATGATTCATTGCAGTGAAGCTTTAAGAATGAAACTGATACTGACCTTTAATAGAAGCAAGCAGTTTATAAAAGCATTTGCTGAATTCTAGATTTGCATACCTGACTAATTTCTTATGTTCATATAATTAATAAGAGTATGTCTGGCACAAGTCCAATGCTTTCTGCTGACCATTGTGCTGGTAGTGCCTGGGGTTTTCCCTTCATGTGGATAACAGGAAAAACAGATCTTTTGATAAAAGGCCCTTTGTATAACCACAAATTCTCTGCTTTCAAACAGGTCAAAAGGTAGCTTTGCTAAGCAGACAAATACTTTACTGACATTTTGCAAACTAAAATACCCATTACACAGACATAATAGACAAACCTGAGATGTTTGCATTTCTATTTTGAATAGAGACAATTTTATAATACACTTATATTCACTGTTTTGGGGAGCAGATGAAAATGTACATAGCGTTCTTAGTGCACCATATTTAAAACAGGAGCATGCTCAGAAAGCTGGTGGTGACATGTATCAGCAATTAATCAAAATAATAATTTGTGTCATACAGATTACCACTGATGTGTGCAGAATATGTAAATATGCCCCTGAAATAGTGTCAGTTTTTCTTAGAAGCATTTGGCAATTCAAATATATTGCAAAAATGCTACTTTTGAAAAATGAAATGCACTCATGCACATTTCATATTTGACTATTATTTCCCTTTAAATAACTGTCACATGGGTTCTACAAATAAGGTTTCCAGGTGTCCAGAATTAAGGCTGTGACACACTGCAAGCGATGCGGCGCGAGGCGATGCAGCTGCTTCGCACCGCGTTGCATCACTTCTGAAGTTCAATTATTTCATCTCTGAGTGCTCAGCTACGCGACCTGACGCAGCAGAGTGCTCAGAGATGAAAAGGCAGGACACACTGAGCGCGCACAGCTGCATCTACGTGCTGCGCACCGCTCCGCTTGCAGTGTGTCACAGCCTTTAGGCTGGACAGTATTTTAATTTTCTGTCTGCTAATATCTGACATTTAAATGTCTTTTTTTTTTCCCCTTTGATTCATTAACTTCCACATGGCTTAGCTCTGTGCTGTAGCAGTGTAATCTGTGATACACACACATCATGTGATCAAGTGACGTAAGCGAATCTGTAGACCCACGCAGCGCACATGATATTGAGAGAGTGTCAGCAAAGCAAGTCAGTGGCTGAGAGTGAGAGTGCAAGCTGTTGTCTGGTCTGAGACTGTGGGGCAGAATTATCAAGCTCCAAATGGAGCTTTATGCCCCTGTTTCTGCGCGAGCCTTCAGGCAAGCTGGAAACAGAAGTTATGAAGCCGCAGTCTAAACCGCTGCTCCATAACTTGTCCACCTGCTCTGAAGCAGCGGACAGAAATCAACCCGATCAAATACGATCTGGTTGATTGACACCCCCTGCTAGCAGCCGCGAATCTGTAGGGGGCGGCATTGCACAAGCTGTCGACATTTATCGATGTGCGGTGGACAAGATACGCTACAACGTATCACGTCCGCTCGCACTATGATAAATTGGCCCCTGTGTGTAAACTTGCAGTCTGCAAGCTGGACATTAAAGAAGTTTAACTTCAAGTGTGGGATTTTGGAAACTGACAGTTCACCTCATCACGAGGCATGTGTTTACAGTGCACTAACAACTAAAAAAGCAATATCACCCTCAAAATATATATATATATATATATATATATATATATATATAAATATCAGTGAGATGCAGTCATAGGAGGCAGGTGAGGCACTGACGCACCTGACATTTGGGGCATTTTTTATTTCAAAATCATTTTTTAAAAAAAATAAAGTTCAATTTTTTTTCTATTTTCCTCCCCCCTCTATATTGCGCAATAGAGAGGCACAGGGGTTGACTTGTAGCATGCTTTGCTACCTGTAGCCTATCAGCTTCGCCACCCGGTGGTGGTTTATGCTGCAGCGAGGCTAAAAACTTAAAATAGGAGGCATCGCTAATACAGCCTCTTAGCCAATGAGCGCCGGTCATGTATGTTCTCCTGGTGATTGACAGCACCAGGAGAACACGACCAGGGTTCTTTGACTCCCTGCGCAGTGTGCATGCGCAAACCAATGATCCCGCAACACAGTGCGCCACCAGAGAGAGAAGAAAAGCAGAAGAGTCTGTTTTTTTTCGTAGCGGAGGACAGCTGCTGCCTACTACTGTCACTTGACTCTTCTACTGTATAGGTAAGTGACACTGACATAGTACATTATGCGACTCACAGTTAGGGATGGGCGAATGTGTAAATTTTCGAATTTCGAATGTTAGAACGAATGTTATTACTGAAATTCGAATTATAAATCTGAATATTGATAAGAACGACTATTCTTAAAAATTCTATAATCGAATGCTATTTACAGTTTTCTAATGTCACTTTCGAATTCGAATGTTTATAATTATATCGAATGTCCACATTCGAAATTTCGAATTTAACATTCTATTTAACAAATACTATTCAGAAGTTCAATAGTTCATGTGGTAGGGAGGGAATCTAGTAAATTGATACATAATAGATACAAATATATAATTTCAAATGTTTCTATATATAATATTGCATAATTTGAATATTACATTTAAAGAAAGCATTAGAAATACTATTACAAATATAAATTCCAATTTTTCGAAAATTCAAAACCGAACATTCGAAAATCGAATGTTAGAATGTTATGTATACATTCGAAATTCAATTTGAACAAACGAATGTGTTAAAATTAATTTCATTTTTTGAATGTTGCGAAACATTCGCCCATCCCTACTCACAGTTCACACATGCATCTCAACTTTAAACTTAGGAAGGGAGGGCAGGGGCGGACTTAGATGTTGCGGGACTGAGGCTTTATTTTTACTAAAAATAAAGCCTCAGGCCTGCAACACCTATAAGTCTGCCCCTGCCCTCCCTGCCTAAGTTTAAAGTAAGCATGTGTGTGTGAACTGTGAGTCGCATGGTGGGCTATGTTTTTCCCCACCTTTAGCCCTGCTGCGGGCTAGCAGTGCACCGAGCCTGGCCAGTGAGTCACAGACTACTCAAAAGAGTTTGCTTGCTTTGGCAAAAGTAAGCTTTCCGCTGGTTTTGGCAAAATACAAAAAAAAAAGTTATTAAGCTCAGAAAAAATTACCTATTTGGGGAAGCTGGACATTTATTCCAGCAAAAAAGTGAAAACTTTGGGTCAGAATTATTGTATAAGGTGTTAAATCATATTTACAAAGGGGTTTTCTATCTATGTTTTTGTTGTGGAATGGGTAAAAATGACAAATTTGTCTGAAATGTGGCAATCTATACATAATTATACACAAACACTCACAGAATAGTTTCATTATTCAGGTACAGTATATATAAGTATATTTATGACAGCAAAACAGCAATTTGTCAGTTATTTAATAGGGCTGAGTATTTCAAAGCTTATATATGTTGCATTAAAGGGACAGTCAAGTAAAAAAAAAAAAACTTTCATGATTTAAATAGGGCATGTAATTTTAAAGGCCACCTCTAATCTGAATGCATTTTGACAGTTTTTCAACACTAGAGGGCGTTAGTTCATGTGTTTCATATAGATAACATTGAGTTCAGGCACGTGAAGCTCCTAAGAGCAAGCACTGATTGGCTAAAAATGCAAGTCTGTCAAAAGAGCCATAGATACAAGGTAATCACAGAGGTAAAAAGTATATTATTATAATTGTGTTGGTTATGCAAAATTGGGGAATGGGTAATAAAGGGATTATCTATCTTTTTAAACAACAAAAATTCTGCAGGCCCATTTATCAAAGGGCTTACGGACCTGATCCGACACTGCGGATCAGGTCCGCAAGACCTCGCTAAATGCGGAGAGCAATACGCTCTCCGCATTTAACATTGCACCAGCAGCTCACAAGAGCTGCTGGTGCAACGCCGCCCCCTGCTGACTCGCGCCCAATCGGCCGCCAGCAGGGAGCTGTCAATCAACCCGATCGTATTCGATCGGGTTGATATCCGGCGATTCCTGTCCGCCTGTTCAGAGCAGGCGGACAGGGTTATGGAGCAGCGGTCTTTAGACCGCTGCTTCATAAGTTGTGTTTCTGGCGAGTCTGAAGACTCGCCAGAAACACGGCCCTTCAAGCTCCGTACGGAGCTTGATAAATGGGCCTGTTGGTGTTTACTTTCCCTTTAAACATCACAGAGTTATCACATTTGCAGTTTACTTTTTATTTAATATATTACAGAACCTCAATATACAGTATTAAATAAAAAGCATTCCCTCCCTGGTAGTCTAGTGGGGGAGCATTTGGTCTGCACCTCTTCTGATGCAGACCATACAAATTGATCCTCTCCTTGTTCCAGCTCTCAGTGTGAAAGAGTGCAGCATGCACTGACTCACATCACTGAGAGCCAGCCAGACAGAGGTGCAGACCAAATGCTCCCCCCACTACCAGGGAGGGAATACTTTTTATTTAATATATTGCAGGTTCTGCAATATATTAAATAAAAAGTAAACTGCAAATGTTATATTAATTTTATATATATGTTTGTTATTTTTTATTAATTTGAAGACCTAGAGCTTTAAAGCTCTGTGATTTTTTAATGCAACCTGTATAAGCTTTGAAAAACTCTGCCGTTTAGAGTAACTGACAAATTGCTGTGTTGCTGTCATAAATATAGAGTGTTTGTGTATATAAACTGCTACATGTCAGTCAAATAAGTAATTTTCACCCATTCCAAAGATATAAGCCACAACAAAAACTTACGGCTAGATTTAGAGTTGGGCGGTAGCCGTGAAAACCAGCGTTAGAGGCTCCTAACGCTGGTTTTTACCGCCCTCTGGTATTTGGAGTCAGTCAGGAAAGGGTCTAACGCTCACTTTGCAGCCGCGACTTTTCAATACCGCAGATCCCCCTACGCCATTTGCGTATCCTATCTTTTCAATGTGATCTTTCTAACGCCGGTATTTAGAGTCGTTGCTGAAGTGAGCGTTAGAAATCTAACGACAAAACTCCAGCCGCAGAAAAAAGTCAGTAGTTAAGCGCTTTCTGGGCTAACGCCGGTTCTTAAAGCTCTTAACTATTGTGCTCTAAAGTACACTAACACCCATAAACTACCTATGCACCCCTAAACCGAGGCCCCCCCACATCGCCGCCACTCGATTAAATTTTTTAACCCCTAATCTGCCGCTCCGTACACCGCCGCCAGCTACGTTATCCCTATGTACCCCTAATCTGCTGCCCCTAATACCGCCAACACCTATATTATATTTATTAACCCCTAATCTGCCCCCCCCAACGTCGCCACCAGCGATCAGCCAATAGAATGCGAGCTCAATCTGATTGGCTGATTGGATCAGCCAATCGGATTGAACTTGAATCTGATTGGCTGCTTCCATCAGCCAATCAGAATTTTCCTACCTTAATTCCGATTGGCTGATAGAATCCTATCAGCCAATCGAAATTCGAGGGACGCCATCTTGGATGACATCCCTTAAAGGAACCGTCATTCGTCGGGAAGTCGTCGACTCATCGGTGAAGATGGATGTTCCGCATCGGCGGGATGAACATGGATCCGGAAGAAAGAAGATTGAAGATGCCGTTGATAGAAGACTTCAGCCGGATCATGGACCTCTTCAGCTCCCGCTTGGATGAAGACTTCATGCGGATCATGGACATCTTCAGCCCCCCGCTTGGGCTTGGATCAAGACATCGGAGCTAGGACGGATCGGTGTGATACCCGGCGAGGTGAGAATAAGGTAGGAAGATCTTCAGGGGCTTAGTGTTAGGTTTATTTAAGGGGGGTTTGGGTTAGATTAGGGGTATGTGGGTGGTGGGTTGTAATGTTGGGGGGGGTTGTATTTTTCTTTTGCAGGCAAAAGAGCTGAATTCTTTGGGGCATGCCCCACAAAAGGTCCTTTTAAGGGCTGGTAAGGTAAAAGAACTTTGAACTTTTTTAATTTAGAATAGGGTAGGGCATTTTTTTATTTTGGGGGGCTTTGTTATTTTATTAGGGGGCTTAGAGTAGGTGTAATTAGCTTAAAATTTTTGTAATATTTTTCTAATGTTTGTAAATATTTTTTTATTTTTTGTACTTTAGTTAGTTTATGTAAATGTATTTATTTGTAGGTATTGTATTTAATTAATTTATTGATAGTGTAGTGTTAGGTTTAATTGTAGGTATTGTAGGTATTTAATTTATTTATTGATAGTGTAGTGTTAGGTTTAATTGTAACTTAGGTTTGGATTTATTTTACAGGTAATTTTGTAATTATTTTAACTAGGTAACTATTAAATAGTTATTAACTATTTAATAGCTATTGTACCTGGTTAAAATAATTACAAAGTTACCTGTAAAATAAATATAAATCCTAAAATAGCTACAATATAATTATAATTTATATTGTAGCTATATTAGGGTTTATTTTACAGGTAAGTATTTAGCTTTAAATAGGAATAATTTATTTAATAATAGTTAATTTATTTCGTTAGATTTAAATTATATTTAAGTTAGGGGAGTGTTAGGGTTAGGGTTAGAATTAGCTTTAGGGGTTAAAAAATGTATTATAGTAGCGGTGAGCTCCGGTTGGCAGATTAGGGGTTAATGCTTGAAGTTAGGTGTCGGCGATGTTAGGGAGGGCAGATTAGGGGTTAATATTATTTATTATAGGGTTATTGAGGCGGGAGTGAGGCGGATTAGGGGTTAATAACTTTATTATAATAGCTGCGCGGTCCGGTCGGCAGATTAGGGGTTAATTATTGTAGGTAGGTGGAGGCGACATTGGGGGCGGCAGATTAGGGGTTAATAAATATAATATAGGGGTCGGCGGTGTTAGGGGCAGCAGATTAGGGGTACATAGCTATAATGTAGCTTGCGGTGGTGTACGGAGCGGCAGATTGGGGTTAATAATAAAGTGCAGGGGTCAGCGATAGCGGGGGCGGCAGATTAGGGGTTAATAAGTGTAAGGTTAGGGGTGTTAAGACTCGGGGTTCATGTTAGGGTGTTAGGTGCAGACTTAGGAAGTGTTTCCCGCAATGGGGCTGCGTTAGGAGCTGAACACTGCTTTTTTGCAGGTGTTAGGTTTTTTTTTCAGCTCAAACAGCCCCATAGTTTTATATGGGGGAATCGTGCACGAGCACGTTTTTGAAGCTGGCCGCGTCCGTAAGCACCGCTGGTATCGAGAGTTGCAGTGGCGTTAAATATGCTCTACGCTCCCTTTTTTGGAGCCTAACGCAGCCCTTCTGTGAACTCTAAATACCAGCGATATTTAAAAGGTGCGGGAGAAAAAAAGCACGCGTAGCTAACGCACCCCTTTGGCCGCAGAACTCTAAATCTAGCCGATTGAGAGAAAACCCCTTTGTAAATATGACTTAACACCTAATACAATAATTCTGACCCAAAGTTTCCTTTTTGCTGGAATAAATGTTCAGCTTCCCAAAATAGGTCATTTGTTTGAGCTAAATAACTTTTTTGTATTTTGCCAAAACCAGCAGAAAGCTTAATTTTGCCAAAGCAAGCAAACTCTTTAAAGTAATTTGATGGCTGGGAAGAAGTGGACAAACTTTTTGTTTTGGGTTTTATCATATGTCTTGCATGGTGCTGGAGACTTGAAATGCTTCCTGTTTCTCCCTTGGTTAAAATTAAAGAGTTGGTATTCCCTTATGTTTTTTTTTTTTTTTTTTTTTGTAAATTGGACTATTTACAACTGGCATAATTTTCAAGTGACTGCATTTTCATGTGTCAGAACAGCACTTTTTAGGTTAATTTTTGGAGTGACTGTTTCAGTTTAGTAAGGGTAGATTTATCCAAACACAACTTTCATGCAAAAATATCAAGCTTGGAACTTTTTAAATATTGATGAGATACCCTCTCAGGTATTTACCTCCAACCAATGGGAGTGTTTGGCAGTTTCAGCACAAATCATTTCAAACTAAACAGTTGTCAAAAGATATTCAAGGCAGAGAGTAATGTGTTTATTTCTTTTAATGTAAAAAAATATACTCTCATAAAACATTTGCTGCAATAATCAAGTAGTAGAAATCTCAGACAGGGATACTTATAGCACAGACTTCACAATCTACTGGCTGTAAAATTTTAGGGTGCCCAGTAAAGTTTACCAATAAGATAACTGGAATGTGAATAGGCGCCTCTATACAGCCATCAGTTGTCATCAGCCTGCAATATATGTCAGCACTGTTGCTGTAGCCAGAGCCTCACCAGTCTCTGACCTCACTGCACGTCACTGATATATATATATATATATATATATATACTGTATATATATATATACTGTATATATATATATATATATATATATATATATATATATATATATATACATACACACACAGAATATATATACAGAAACTTAATTTTATTATATTGTTATATATTAAAAAAACATTACAAAAAATAACAAACCCTACCATTGCAAAAAATAACAAAACTATTGTAAAACTAAACTACAAATAGCCCTTAAAATGGCCTTTTGTTGGGCATTGCCCCAAAGTGATCAAGGTCTTTTTGTGAAAAAAAAAACTTACACCTGCTAACATTTTCATGTTTAAATTTAAATCAGTCAATAGAAAAAGCTTTCATTCTATTGGCTGATTTGAATTTGAACACAAAATTAAGTCAATAGGAATGCAAGAGGACCCTTATATAAAAGGGGTACATCACATTCAATATTCAGTGTTTGGATGGTGACCGCATGAAGAGGACCTCTGTGTTGAAGCTTTGAAGATGGATGAAGACCGTCGCTGCCTCTGCAGCCACCAGGATGAAGATAAGAAGATGGACCACCGCCCGGATTAAGAAGGTCTACCACCGGGATGAAGATGGAGCGCCGCTGGCATTATCTTTGGTGAGTAATATCTTCCGGTTTAGTGTTAGTTTTTTTGTTTGTGTTTTGGGTGGGAATTTTTTTTAAGATTAGGGATTTTTCTTCTTCCTCTGTGCAGCATAAGAGCTAATTGCCCTACAAAAGGCCCTTTTAGGTTGTTTTTTTTTGGTAATGGTAGTTGTTTTTTTAATAGGTATGGTAGTTTTTTTTTGTTTTTCTTTAAAGGTAAAGATTTTTTTGCTTTCACAGGTAAGTTTTTTGTTTTTTTTTAAAGGTAGTTAGATTTTTTTGGTAAACGTAGGGTTAGTCTATTTTGGGTTTACTAAGGGGGTGTTAGATACCTCCCCTACTTCCCTCATCCCCCAGTCATTCTGCCGAGGGAACAAGGAACAGTAGGAGAAATCTCAGGGTGAAAAAGGTTCCAGAAGAAAACAACTTAAATTTAGGGTTGCCCACCAGAAATCACGGACAGGAGCTGTGGACTCTCCCTGTATTGAAGGAAAGGAAATTATCTCGTAAGTCATAATTTATGTTTTCCTTCTAAATACAGGGAGAGTCCATAGCTGCATTCATTACTTGTGGGAAATTATACCCAAGCTACAGAGGACACTGAATGCTAAGGGGAGGGTAAAAATAAGAGGCGGCCCAACCTGAGGGCACCACAGCCTGCAAGAAATACCAAACTCCCGAAGGCTTCCTTGATAGAAGCAAAAAAATAAAAAGAATAATAATGTTAGGTGTACCAAGCAGCCGCCCAACAATCAAAACCATAAGATCTCATATCAGAGACCCAATAAGATGACACTGCACTCGAACTGAGCCCTAAACCTATGAGGAGGCTCGTGTCCCGCTGTTTCCTAAAACCAGCGAAAAACACTCCTCCACCAACAAGGAGGAAGTTAATCAGTCTCCAAAATCTTGCACTCCCCAGATATGAATAACCTAAAGGAAAAAAATGTCTATTCTGATGAAGTCTGACAGAAACCTCAAGGTAAAATTCCCCAAAAAGGAAGAAGTTCTTCCCATTTGGACAAGGAATACAACAATCTTAGGGAGAAAAAAAACTCAGATAGCCTTTTTAGAAGGGAGACCACAATAAGGAAGAATGTATTGCAAATTGCAACACAGAAACTATGACCCATAGAAAAAAACGATCAACAAATGAAATAGGTCCTTGAATAAGAATTCAAAGACCACCTCCTGTAAAGGTACAAAGGTAACCCGATGCAACTCCTGAAGGATAAATCCAACCCCAAAAGGAGCAAGGAATTTACTTGCCAGCCCTGCCACAGGCAGCGCCCTAGCAAAAACAACTGAACACCTGGAAGATCAATAAACCTCTGGAACTGAAGCACAAAGAGAGAGAAAAAACTGCTTGCGAAAACACATACCAGAGAAAGGAACCACAGCTGGTCTCCATCTGCAACCTTCTACTTGTCAGGCAGCTAAGCTAACCGACAAGCTATCCTTGCAGGCTGCCCCTTCGAACAAAAACTAGCTAGACAAGCCCTTCACCAGCTCATTCTAGAGGGAAAGAAGAATACTCCAGGATCCAGAAGAGAGTCAGGACAAGCTAGCTCCCCCTTACAAAAAGAGAGAGAGTCCTCCACGCCTAAAACAGATGACAAGGAACCAGGTACGAGCTGAAGGAAAGAACTGAAACCTTTCAGATAAAAACCTTCTCTCTGCTAGGGCCAAGTGATCCCTCACAATTTGTCCTGGAAGAAAATTAGCTTATGTCAAATTTGCACGAGTGAAGACCATGTGTAAAGGGTAAGAGTTAAAAAAAGGGCACCAAACATAACATAAATACATTAAAATAAAGTTTTACATCCATATATCCAAAAATAATCCTATAAATATTTATAATTTTTTTCATAAGAGTTAAAAGGTATATGGTGTATGAGAAAGTGTTTTCCCGGGCTATAATGTGTGTGTTTATGTATGTGTATATATATATATATATATATATATATATATATATATATATACAGGGAGTGCAGAATTATTAGGCAAATGAGTATTTTGACCACATCATCCTCTTTATGCATGTTGTCTTACTCCAAGCTGTATAGGCTCGAAAGCCTACTACCAATTAAGCATATTAGGTGATGTGCATCTCTGTAATGAGAAGGGGTGTGGTCTAATGACATCAACACCCTATATCAGGTGTGCATAATTATTAGGCAACTTCCTTTCATTTGGCAAAATGGGTCAAAAGAAGGACTTGACAGGCTCAGAAAAGTCAAAAATAGTGAGATATCTTGCAGATGGATGCAGCACTCTTAAAATTGCAAAGCTTCTGAAGCGTGATCATCAAACAATTAAGCATTTCATTCAAAATAGTCAACAGGGTCGCAAGAAGCGTGTGGAAAAACCAAGGCGCAAAATAACTGCCCATGAACTGAGAAAAGTCAAGCGTGCAGCTGCCAAGATGCCACTTGCCACCAGTTTGGCCATATTTCAGAGCTGCAACATCACTGGAGTGCCCAAAAGCACAAGGTGTGCAATACTCAGAGACATGGCCAAGGTAAGAAAGGCTGAAAGACAACCACCACTGAACAAGACACACAAGCTGAAACGTCAAGACTGGGCCAAGAAATATCTCAAGACTGATTTTTCTAAGGTTTTATGGACTGATGAAATGAGAGTGAGTCTTGATGGGCCAGATGGATGGGCCCGTGGCTGGATTGGTAAAGGGCAGAGAGCTCCAGTCCGACTCAGACGCCAGCAAGGTGGAGGTGGAGTACTGGTTTGGGCTGGTATCATCAAAGATGAGCTTGTGGGGCCTTTTCGGGTTGAGGATGGAGTCAAGCTCAACTCCCAGTCCTAATGCCAGTTTCTGGAAGACACCTTCTTCAAGCAGTGGTACAGGAAGAAGTCTGCATCCTTCAAGAAAAACATGATTTTCATGCAGGACAATGCTCCATCACACGCGTCCAAGTACTCCACAGCGTGGCTGGCAAGAAAGGGTATAAAAGAAGAAAATCTAATGACATGGCCTCCTTGTTCACCTGATCTGAACCCCATTGAGAACCTGTGGTCCATCATCAAATGTGAGATTTACAAGGAGGGAAAACAGTACACCTCTCTGAACAGTGTCTTGGAGGCGGTGGTTGCTGCTGCACGCAATGTTGATGGTGAACAGATCAAAACACTGACAGAATCCATGGATGGCAGGCTTTTGAGTGTACTTGCAAAGAAAGGTGGCTATATTGGTCACTGATTTGTTTTTGTTTTGTTTTTGAATGTCAGAAATGTATATTTGTGAATGTTGAGATGTTATATTGGTTTCACTGGTAAAAATAAATAATTGAAATGGGTATATATTTGTTTTTTTTTAAGTTGCCTAATAATTATGCACAGTAATAGTCACCTGCACACACAGATATCCCCCTAAAATAGCTATAACTAAAAACAAACTAAAAACTACTTCCAAAACTATTCAGCTTTGATATTAATGAGTTTTTTGGGTTCATTGAGAACATGGTTGTTGTTCAATAATAAAATGAATCCTCAAAAATACAACTTGCCTAATAATTCTGCACTCCCTGTATATTTATATATATATATATATATATATATATATATATATATATATATATATATATATATATAAGAACATTTTCTTCCAAATAAAGAACATTGGAATGTTAAATATTTACAGTAAAAACACATTGAAACACATTAAATATTAAATTGATTAAAAATGTTTTTTTTTTAAGGTTTAAGGAATTTTAGTGGAAAGGCTTCCAAAGTGTATTTATATGAGTATATATGTATATATGAGTATATATGTATTTATACACCCATACACATATTTATCTCTCTCTCTCTCTCTCTATATATATATATATATATATATATATATATATATATATATATATACAGGGAGTGCAGAATTATTAGGCAAGTTGTATTTTTGAGGATTAATTTTATTATTGAACAACAACCATGTTCTCAATGAACCCAAAAAACTCATTAATATCAAAGCTGAATAGTTTTGGAAGTAGTTTTTAGTTTGTTTTTAGTTATAGTTATTTTAGGGGGATATCTGTGTGTGCAGGTGACTATTACTGTGCATAATTATTAGGCAACTTAACAAAAAACAAATATATACCCATTTCAATTATTTATTTTTACCAGTGAAACCAATATAACATCTCAACATTCACAAATATACATTTCTGACATTCAAAAATAAAACAAAAACAAATCAGCGACCAATATAGCCACCTTTCTTTGCAAGGACACTCAAAAGCCTGCCATCCATGGATTCTGTCAGTGTTTTGATCTGTTCACCATCAACATTGAGTGCAGCAGCAACCACAGCCTCCCAGATACTGTTCAGAGAGGTGTACTGTTTTCCCTCCTTGTAAATCTCACATTTGATGATGGACCACAGGTTCTCAATGGGGTTCAGATCAGGTGAACAAGGAGGCCATGTCATTAGATTTTCTTCTTTTATACCCTTTCTTGCCAGCCACGCTGTGGAGTACTTGGACGCGTGTGATGGAGCATTGTCCTGCATGAAAATCATGTTTTTCTTGAAGGATGCAGACTTCTTCCTGTACCACTACTTGAAGAAGGTGTCTTCCAGAAACTGGCAGTAGGACTGGGAGTTGAGCTTGACTCCATCCTCAACCCGAAAAGGCCCCACAAGCTCATCTTTGATGATACCAGCCCAAACCAGTACTCCACCTCCACCTTGCTGGCGTCTGAGTCGGACTGGAGCTCTCTGCCCTTTACCAATCCAGCCACGGGCCCATCCATCTGGCCCATCAAGACTCACTCTCATTTCATCAGTCCATAAAACCTTAGAAAAATCAGTCTTGAGATATTTCTTGGCCCAGTCTTGACGTTTCAGCTTGTGTGTCTTGTTCAGTGGTGGTCGTCTTTCAGCCTTTCTTACCTTGGCCATGTCTCTGAGTATTGCACACCTTGTGCTTTTGGGCACTCCAGTGATGTTGCAGCTCTGAAATATGGCCAAACTGGTGGCAAGTGGCATCTTGGCAGCTGCACGCTTGACTTTTCTCAGTTCATGGGCAGTTATTTTGCACCTTGGTTTCTCCACACGCTTCTTGCGACCCTGTTGACTATTTTGAATGAAACGCTTGATTGTTCGATGATCACGCTTCAGAAGCTTTGCAATTTTAAGAGTGCTGCATCCCTCTGCAAGATATCTCACTATTTTTTACTTTTCTGAGTCTGTCAAGTCCTTCTTTTGACCCATTTTGCCAAAGGAAAGGAAGTTGCCTAATAATTATGCACACCTGATATAGGGTGTTGATGTCATTAGACCACACCCCTTCTCATTACAGAGATGCACATCACCTAATATGCTTAATTGGTAGTAGGCTTTCGAGCCTATACAGCTTGGAGTAAGACAACATGCATAAGGAGGATGATGTGGTCAAACTACTCATTTGCCTAATAATTCTGCACTCCCTGTATATATATATATATATATATATATATATATATCTGCATGGACATACAGTCAGGGGAGGCAGGTGAGGCAGTGTCTTACCTGTCATATGGGGAAAACAAATGTAATTAAATTATCCTTGTAATGTAAATTCAAAAAATTAAATATTCTTTCCCCATAGTTAAGCTATGGAGAGAGGCAGTGAGTAGGTCTGCCTCTCTCCATAGCGCAATCTGACTACGGTTTCCTATATATATACACACAGACAGAGAGAAGTGCACTCACAGGAATGAATAACTGGCTCAATACCATTGTTAGCCTGTTCTATGGCAATTTACCACCTGCATTTCGGTCAGATAAGGCACCACTTCATCCAGAAAATAGTTTTAATTACAAATGTTTAGGCATTCTCGTGTGTATTTCTTTTGTTTGTATTGGTATGACACAAAAAAGTTGAGAAAAAGCCCAAATCTGACACATTCCACACAAAACTCCAAAAATGGACTGTACAAAATTATTGGCACCCTCAATTTATTATTATAATAAACTGAATTGAATCACTTCCTGTAACCATCAATGAGTTCTTACACCTTTCTACTGGAATTTTGAGCCATTCTTATTTTGCCAACTGCTCCAGGTCTCTCAGATTGGAATGGTTCCTTTTCCTAACTGCTGTTTTGAGATCTCTCCACAGGTGCTCTATGGGATTGAAATCTGGAGAGATTGCTGGCCAGTTCAATACTCTCCAGCACTTTGTCTTAAACTATTTCAGGGTGCTTTTTGATATGTGCTTTGGGTCATTGTCCTGCTGTAAGACCCATGACCTCTGACGGAGACCCAACTTTCTGACACTGGGCCCTACATTGCACATAATTCTTTGGTAGTCTTCAGATTTCATAATGCCATGCACACAGTCAAGACATGCAGTGCCTGAAGCAGCAAAGCAACCCAACATCAGTGAACCTCCGCCATGTTTGACTGTAGGGACTGTATTATTTTCTTTAAAAGCCTAATTTTTTTCTGAAAACAGTAGAATGATGGGCTTTACCAAAAGCTTAATTTTTTTTTGTCTGTCCACAGCACATTCTCCCAAAAGGATTTTGGCTTCCTCAGTTATGTTTTGGCAAACTCCAATCTGGCTTTTTTATGTTTCTGTGTCAGCAGTGGGGTCCTCCTGGGTCTCCTACCAAAGCATCTATTTTCATTCAGATGGTCATGTATAGTGCAAGCTGACACATTTGTACCCTGCGCCTGAAGGTCAGCTTCAATTTGTCTGGAAGTTGATTGAGGTTCTTTATCCACCATTCGAAAAAACATAATTTATGTAAGAAATTACCTGATAAATGAATTTCTTTCATGGTGGCGAGAGTCCATGATTTGTTACATATGGGATATACATTCCTACCAAGAGGAGGCAAAGTTTCCCAAACCTTAAAGCCTATAAATACCCCAAACACCTCACTCAGTTTAACATATAGCCAAGAAGTGAGGTGTAAAATAGGAGTAAAAAAAAGACATAAAAAAGGAACAGGAAAAAAAGATGTGCTCTGTTAAAAACAACCAATAAATAGGGAGAGAACCTCGTGGACTCTCGCCACCATGAAGGAAATGAATGTATCAGGTAAGCTCTTACATAAATTATGTTTTCTTTCATACAGGGGGCAAGAGTCCACGATTTGTTACATATGGGATATAATACCCAAGATGTGGAAGACCACGAGTAACAAAATAAAAAGGAAATGATAAAATATAAATAGCTTTTTTCGCTGAAAACAATATCCAAATTAAAGTCTTTTAATAACTAAAAGATCTGAAGAAATGTTTATAGGCAACAGAATCAATGAGTGACCACTGCCTGAACAACCTTTCTACCAAAAGCTGCTTCTGAAGAGGCAAAAATATCAAAGAAGACCAAGTGGCTGCTTTCCAGATTTGATCAACTGAAGCCTCATTCTTGAAAGCCAAACGTGTGGCAACTGATCTTGTAGAATGAGCAGTTATTCTCTAGGGCGGAGACTGACCCGCTTCCAAATAAGCTTTGTGAATCAGAAGTTTTAACCAAGAGGCTAAAGAAATAGCAGAAGCTTTCTGATCCTTCTGTGAACCAGTAAAAATGACAAACAAACTAGAATTCTTTCTGAAATCTTTAGTGGAAGCAACATAATATTTCAAAGCTCTGACAACATCCAAATAATGTAAAGATCATTCTGCATCATTTTTAGGATTAGGACACAAAGAGGTAACAACAATTTCCTTTAATGTTGTTATAATTAACAACCTTTGGAAAAAATGAACAACCTTTTGGTAAAAAAAAGTTGTCCATAAAACTACTTTGTCTTGATGAAAAATCAAGTAAGGTGTTTTACAAGAAAGGGCGGATAATTCTGAAACTCTTCTAGCAGAAGAGATAGCTAAAAGAAATAGAACTTCCAAGAAAGTAGTTTAATGTCTAAAGAATTCATAGGCTCAAAAAGGGGAGCCTGTAAATACTGTAACACTAGATTGAGACTCCATGGAGGAGAAATAGATTTAATGACAGGTTTTATTCTAGACAAAGCCTGAACAAAACAATGAATGTCCAGAAGATGAGCAATCATTCAGTGAAACATAACAGAAAGGGCAGAAATCTGTCCTTTCAAAGTACTGGCAGATAAGTCCTTGTCTAAACTATCTTGAGGAAACTGAAGAATTCTAGGAATTCTAAATGTATGCCAAGAAAAATTATGAGTAGAACATCAGGAAATATAAGTTTTCCTTATACTAAAAATTTCCTGGAAACAGGTTTTCTTGCTTGAATTATAGTATTAATTACAGAGTCTGAAAAACCTCTGTGACTGAGAACTAAGCGTTCAATCTCCACACCATTACGTTCCGAGATTTTATGTCTGTATGAAAGAAGGGACCTTGTGACAGAAGGTCTGGTCTTAGAGGAAGATGCCATGGTGGTAGTTGGACACCTGAACTAGATCTGCATACCAGATCATGAGAGGCCACACAGGAGCTATCAGAAGTAAAGATGATTGTTCCATCTTGATTTTTGAAGTCACTCTGGGTAGTAGAACTAGTGGAGGAAATATATAAGCATATTGGAATGACCAAGGGACTGCTACAGCATCCGTCATTACTGCCTGAGGATCCCTTGACCTTGCAAGGTATCTGGGAAGTTTCTTGTTCAGACGAGAGGCCCTGAGATCTATTTGTGGAAGACCCTAGATCTGAACAATTTGTTGAATGAAGTGACTGACGGCTGAGATAATCTGCCTCCCAGTTGTCCAAACCTTGGATGTGAATCGCAGTGATGAGACAAGAATTGGTTTCTGCCCAAGAAAGTATCCTGGATACTTCTTTCATGGCTAGGTAAACTTTGAGTTCCCCCTTGATGATTGACATATGCCACTGTTGTGATATTGTCTGTTGGAAAACAAAGGTAAGGTTCTTCTTCAAAAGAGGCCAAGCTTGAAGAGCTTTGAAAAGAGCACGGAGTTCTAAGATATTGATTGGAATCTTTCTTTAGGGGTTAATATGTTTATTATAGTGGCGGCGACGTTGGGGGCAGCAGATTAGGGGTTAATAAATATAATGTAGGTGGCGGCGATGTTGGGGGCAGCAGATTAGGGGTTCATAAGTATAATGTAGGTGGTGGTGGTGTCCGGAGTGGCAGATTAGGGGTTAATAATATAATGTAGGTGTCAGCGATGTCGGGGGCGGCAGATTAGAGATTAATAAGTGTAAGATTAGGGGTGTTTAGACTCTTGGCTCATGTTAGGGTGTTAGGTGTAAACATAAATTTTATTTCCACATAGGAATCAATGGGGCTGTGTTTAGGGAGGTTTACGCTGCTTTTTGGCAGGTGTTAGACTTTTTTCAGCCGGCTCTCCACGTTGATTCCTATGGGGAATCACCAGCACGTTACACCAGCTCACTGCTGACTTAAGCAGCGCTGGTATTGGAGTGCGGTAATAAGCAAAATTTTGCTCAACGCTCACTTCTTGTCTTTTAACGATGGGTTTCTGAAAACTCGTAATACCATCGCTGCATGTAAGTGAGCGGTGAGAGAAAACTGCTCGTTAGCACCGCATAGCCTCTAACGCAAAACTCGTAATCTAGGTGTCTGTTTCTTGAATATTCCAAAATCTCTGTGCAGTCCGGAAGCCCCATACTGCTCCCCAACCTGTAAGACTTGCATCTGTTGTAATCACAGACCAGGTAGGGCGAACAAAGAAGGCCCCCTGAAGAAATTGTTGGTCTAGCCACTATGTCAGAGAAAGATAAATGTTGGGATACAAGAATATTAGTTGTGATATTAGAGTATAATCCTTGCACCATTGGCGCAGCATGCAAAGTTGAAGAGGCCTCATATGAAAATGAGCAAAGGGGATCGCATCCGATGCTGCAATCATGAGGCCTAACACCTCCATGCACATAGCCACTGAAGGGTATGATAGAGACTGAAGGTTCAGACAAGCTGAAACTAACTTTATTCGTCATGAAAGAGTCATGGACACTGAGTCTATTTGGAATCCCAAATAAGTGACCTTTGTCTGAGGAATCAAGAAACTCTTTAGAAAATTGATTCTCCAACTATGATTTTGAAGAAACAACAAAAGTCGAGTCATGTGATATTCTGAAAAATGAAAAGATTGAGCTAGAACCAAGATATCATCCAAATAAGGATACACCGCAATACCCTGCTCTATGATTACAGATAGAAGGGCACCGAGACGAAAACCTTTGAAAATATTCTTGGTGCTGTTGCTAGGCCAAACGGAAGGGCAACAAACTGAAAATGCTTTTCTAAAAAAAGAGAATCTCAGAAATTGAAAATTGTCTGGATGAATAGGAATGTGAAGATAATCATCCTGTAAATCTATTGTTGACATATAATGACTTTGCTGAACAAAAGGTAGAATTAGTCCTTATATTTTCCATCTTAAAAGTTAGAATTCTTGCAAATTTGTTTAGTGTTTTCAGATCCAAAATTGGTCTGAAGGAATTCTCCTTCTTCCGTAAAATGAATAGATTTGAGTAAAAAGTCTTTCCTTGTTCCTGTAGAAAAACTGGGACAATTACTCCCATCAATTCTAGATGTGAGACACATGTTAGAAAAGCCTAAATTTTTAAAGGATGTTTTGGAACATGAGTTAAATAAAACTGTCACCTTGGGGGTTTGATTTTGAAACCAATTCGATATCTCTGAGAAATTATATTTTGAATCCAGGGATTTTGGACAGATTCTGAAGTTTTAATCTGCCACCTACCAGAAGAACTGGATTAGGGGCCACATCTTCATGCTATTTTCTGGACAGGATTAGGTTTCTTGAATTGTTTTTTCAGATTGGAAGAAGGTCTCCAGAGGCTTTTGGAGAGGGGGGAGGTTTCAAATCTTTGTTTTTCGAAAAGAACGAAAAGGATTTGGAAAAGGATTTGGAGCCTTAAACTTCCCTTTAGATCTATAATCCAGAGGAAAAAAACTGACTTACCTCAAGTAATAGAAGAAATTATAGAATCTAATTGTGAGCCAAATAGATTCTTACCCTGAAAAGAAAGAGATAATAATCTCATTTAAGAAACCATATCAGCATTCGAAGATTTAAGCCATAAAGCTCTTCTTAAAAGAATAGCTAAGGACATAGTTTTAACATTGATCTTGATAATGTCAAATACTGCATCGCAAATAAAAAGATTTGCCTCTTGTGGTAAATTAAGAATATTTAGTTAATTTAGTTAATTTATTTAATGATAGTGTAGTGTTAGGTGTGATTGTAACATAGGTTAGGTTTTATTTTACAGGTATATTTGTACTTATTTTAGCTAGGTAGCTATTAAATAGTTAATAACTATTTAATAACTATTGTACCTAGTTAAAATAAATACAAAGTTGCCTGTAAAATAAATATAAACCCTAAGATGGCTACAATGTAACAATTAGTTTTATTGTAGCTAGCTTAGATTTTATTTTATGGGTAAGTATTTAGTTTTAAATATGAATAATTTACACCTAGATTTAGAGTTTTGCGCTAGAAGGGGTGCGTTAGCTACACGTGGTTTTTTCCCCCCGCACCTTTTAAACAACGCTGGTATTTAGAGTTCTCTGAAGGCCTGCGTTAGGCTCCAAAAAGGGAGCGTACAGGCATATTTACCGCCACTTCAACTCTCAATACCAGCGGTGCTTACGGACGCGGCCAGCTTCAAAAACGTGCTTGTGCACGATATCCCCATAGGAAACAATGGGGCAGTTTGAGCAGAAAAAAAACCTAACACCTGCAAAAAAGCAGCGTTCAGCTCCTAACGCAGCCCCATTGTTTCCTATGGGGAAACACTTCCTATGTCTGCACCTAACACCTTAACATGTAACCCGAGTCTAAACACCCCTAACCTTATTAACCCCTAATCTGCCGCCCCCGCTATCGCTGACCCCTGCATTACACTTTTAACCCCTAATCTGCTGCTCCGGACACCGCCGCAACCTACATTATCCCTATGTACCCCTAATCTGCTGCCCCTAACATCGCCGACCCCTATATTATATTTATTAACCCCTAATCTGCCCCCCCAATGTCGCCACTACCTACGTACACTTATTAACCCCTAATCTGCCGACCGGACCTCGCCGCCACTATAATAAATGTATTAACCCCTAAACCGCCTCACTCCTGCCTTAAAAACCCTATAATAAATAGTATTAACCCCTAATCTGCCCTCCCTAACATCGCTGACACCTAACTTCAAGTATTAACCCCTAATCTGCCGACCGGACCTCACCGCTACTCTAATAAATGTATTAACCCCTAAGTCTAACCCTAACCCTAACACCCCCCTAAGTTAAATATAATTTAAATCTAATGAAATAAAATAAATCTTATTAAATAAATTAATCCTATTTAAAGATAAATACTTACCTGTAAAATAAACCCTAATATAGCTACAATATAATTAATAATTACATTGTAGCTATTTTAGGATTTATATTTATTTTACAGGCAACTGTAACATTAACAGTATTAACTTGAGTAACTGTTAAATTTAAAGACAATAAAATTGTGTTTTGTAACACCAAATCAGAAAGTGAACACTATGTGAAGTGACACCAGGTTGATTTGGTGTAAATTAAGCCTTTTAATATTGGTAGGATTCTGAACTGTTTAGCTAACAGTCAGATACAAACAGCACAGGAGATTAGTAAGTTAGCAAGGTACTTTGTAGTTCAGGAATAAATGCAAGTAGTAGTCATACAGTCATTAGACATAGAAATCTTATACTTTAGTTAACTAACCAGATCAGATATGCTTGTCTCCCTTCAGTTGAAGCTGCAGCTGACATGCAGAGATGAGATCCTGTGTTGAGGGAGAGAGGCGCGGTGTTTGGAGTGTGATGTCACCACAATCGCTTATCCAGAGCTCAGAAGGATTTCTGACAATATTAAAGCTGAAACAATTATGGAACAAGGTTTGAGAGTTACCTTTGATGAGATTGGATATTACACTCCTTAGTTAGGTAAATCAGTCTGTGAAAATGTGGAACAGGCTGCAGTCTGATTAGCTGAGTGCAGCTGGAAGTCTGTGAAAACTGCAGGCATCCGGTTCAGGGAGAGATGAAACAGAAAGGCTGAATCAGTCTGAAATATAAATAAACACTCTGAAAGGATTAGATTAGGTTTGCTCACACAGATAGAAATAGTTGAATAGTACTTTGAAATCCTTAGGTTGTTTAAAGTATAGTTAAATTGGTAGTTAGCTCAGGAACAAGTATGTCTCTCAGGGAGTTTTACAAATTACTAAGCAAAGCTTGGGGGTGTGAGCAGGTGTGATAAAGGGAGTGTGTACCTGTGATTGGTTAGTACACCTTAAAAGAAAAGCAGCATAACTGAAATACTCTGACAGGACCCCCTCCTCAAGCAAGCTGATCCTCAGCTTGAGGTCGAGGATGGTCTGGGTTGCGATGATGGAAAAGGGATACCAATCTAGGTGCAGAAAGATTGCTAGATGGTTCCCAACTATCCTCCTCCTCTGTGAAGTTTTTCCATCTAATTAGATATTGGAGAACCCCACCGGACATTCGGGAATCCAAGATCCTTTCAACTTCAAAGACATCATTTTCAGATGGTACCAACGTTGTGGGCAATGGGGGAACAGAAGACCTAGTGGGATGGTAGGGTTTCAACAGAGAAACATGGAAAGTGGGGTGGATCTTCATGGTTGTCGGAAGCTGTAACGTGACAGCATTGACATTTACCACTTTAGTGATAAGGAAAGGACCACAATATTTCTGAGCGAACTTTTTAGTTGGCAGATGAAACTTCAGATTCTTCATCGACAACCATACTTGATCACCTATTTTATATTCTGGTGGTTTCCTATGTCTCAAGTCATAGTAAAATTTCTGGGAATTTTGCGCCTTTCCAATATTTTCTTTGATGATACAGAAGTTTTCTAATAGGGTGTTCTTTAGTTCATCCACCATAGGTGAGTCTGCTGGTGTTGAAGATAAAGAAGTGAAGCTGGGATGGTACCCATAATTTGCATAGAACGGGGTCATCTTTGTAGAGGTGCTTGTTAAGTTGTTATATGCAAATTCTGCATAAGGTAAGTATTTCGTCCAATCTTATTGTTGACATGAACAGAAACAGCGGAGGTATTCATCGAGCCACTGATTCACTCTCTCAGTCTGTCCATTCGCTTGAGGGTGATATGATGTTGTATAATGGTGTTGAATATTTAAGGCTTTGCATAGGTCTTTCCAGAAATGGGACGTAAACTGAGACCCTCTATCAGAAATAATTACGGAAGGTACCCCATGTAATTTTAGGATATGATTCAAGAAGAGAGTAGCAGTTTCAGATGATGATGGAATTTTGTGATATGGTAAAAAATGTGCCATTTTGGTGAATGTATCAATAACAACCATGATGGTATTCTGGTTATTGGAAGGTGGTAACTCTACAATAAAATCTATACCAATCTGCTGCCATGGAGAATTCGAAACTGGGAGGGACATAAGCAGTCCATAAGGTGTTGACCAGTCATTTTTTGAGATCTGACATATTACACAACTTTTAATGTATTCCTTGATTGTATCCTTCATGTGAGGCCACCAGTAATTCCTGGAAATTAGTTCCAGAGTCCTATTTACCCCTGGATGTCCTGCTAAAGGAGTGTCATGATGTTCGTTTAGAATCTTTAAACGTAAGTCAGTTGGTAAGAATATTCAATCATTATAGTAGTAAACACCATCTTTTTGCTTGATGTTTTTGTTATGAACTTGTTCAACAGGAGCTGAGGAATTTCTTATTTCTGTTAAGAGATCTGAAGTGAAACCAATGAATTTTTCTGCTGGTATAATAGCAGTTGGAGTTGGAGAGTCATCGATCTTTAGAAGTTGTCTTGAGAGGGCATCAGCCTTTCCATTTTTGTTAGCAGGTCTGTAAATGATGTGAAAGTCAAATCTAGAAAAGTATAAACTCCATCGCACCTGACGTGAGGACAGTGTTTTGTTATTTTGGAGGTATTGTAAGTTCTTGTGATCCGTATAAATTAATATGGGATGCTGGGCTCCCTCCAAGAGATGTCTCCAAAATTCTAGTGCCCTCCTAATAGCTAGTAGTTCTTTATCACCGATGGTATAGTTCTTTTCAGCAGGAGACATAATCTTGGAGAAAAAGGATACAGGATGAAGTGGGGAGCTTTCTGAAGTACGTTGTGATAGAATGGCACCGATTGCGTAGTCTGATGAGTCTACCTCCAAAACATATTGTAAATTTACATTTGGAAATCTTAAGATTGGTGCTGAGATGAATCGATTTTTTAAATGTTGAAATATTTCAGTATGTTTCTGGGTCCAATGGAATGATACTGTGGAGCCGGTGAGTTACGTGAGTGGTTTTATTATCCCAGAAAAATCTCTAATAAATTTGCGATAGTAATTAGTGAAGCCTAAGAATCTCTGTAGTTCTTTTTTATTCGTTGGTACTGGCCAGTCTCTAACGGAATCTACCTTTTCGGTTTGCATCTGAATTCCTGAGGAGGAAATTGTATAACCTAAAAATGAAATTGTTGATTTGTGGAATGAACATTTTTCCAATTTAGCATATAATTTATGTACTTTTAATCTGGCAAGCACCCAACGTACATGTTTGATGTGATCTGTCATATTGTTGGAGTAAATGAGAATGTCGTCTAGGTAAACGACTATGCATATATCCAGTAAGTCACGAAAAATGTCGTTAATGAAATGTTGGAAGGCTGCGGGCGCATTACAAAGGCCGAATGGCATCACTAAATATTCATACAGACCATACCTGGTTCGGAAAGCAGTGAGCTATTCGTCACCTTCTCTAATGCGAATTAAATTGTAAGCGCCGCGCAGGTCAAGCTTTGTGAAAATCTTGGCATTGGTAAGTCTTTCAATTAGTTCCGGAATTAATGGTAACGGATATCGGTTTTTAACGGTTCGTTTATTTAGCTCTCTGTAATCAATTATTGGTCTCAAACTAGAATCCTTATTTGTCACAAAGAACATACCTGCTGCTGTTGGGGATGAAGATGGTCTAATGAAACCTTTTTTAAGGTTATCTTGTAGGTATTGTTTTAAATAATCGAGTTCGGCTTGACTTAATGGGTATAAATGGCCAACTGTTAGGGTGGAACCTGGTATTAGTTCTATAGGGCAATCGTATACCCTATGGGGAGGTAAAGATTCAGCTTCGGTTTTGCTAAAGACATCTGCAAACTCATTATAAACTTTTGGGATGTTAAATTCTTCAGTAGAAGTTAGCATGATAGATTGTTGAGGATAACAAGTATTCTTACAATATGCAGAGTGTAAAGATAACTTAAATGTAGACCAATCTATTTTGGGATTATGAAGTTGTAACCAATGAACCCCTAAAATAATTGGAAAATGAGGAGAAGGTATGACATCAAAGGTGATGTATTCTGTATGTCCTTTGGGTGTAAGTACAAGTAGTGGGACAGTGTGGTGTGTGACTGGACCTTCTGTTAGTGTTGAACCATCAATAACTTTGAGGGACACTGGTATCTTTTTCAAAACAGTTGGAATTTTATTTTTTGTTACTATAGTAGCATCAATGAAATTGCCAAAGGCACCCGAATCAATGATGGCAGTTGTCTCCAATCTTCTAAGGTCCCACTGTAGTAAAAGAGAGAGGTTACAGTAAGCTGTTGAACTGTTACTATAGTGTGAATTATGTAACATGATTAACTTACTCTTCTTGTTCTTGCGAAGAACTGGGCATTCAGAAACGGTATGGTTAGGGCTGGCACAGTACATACACAGTTGTTTAGATCTTCTTCTCATCCTCTCCTCTGGGGTAAGCGGCCCTTTAATCACTCCAATTTCCATAGGAGTAATGGTTTCTGAACTGATAGTAGTAGTTGGAGAATAAGAAGATGCATGAGATCGTGGTGTTGTTTCTGTCTGCATTCTTTCTGCCTTTCTTTCTCTCAGTCTTCTGTCTATCTGTGTGGCTACCTTAATCATAGCTTCTAAAGTATTGGGCATTTCTATACGAGAGAGTTCATCCTTTATACTTTCGGATAACCCTAACCTGTACTGATTTCTTAAAGAAATCATACTCCAAGAGGAATCAGAAGCATGCACCTTGAATTCTGCGGTGTAATCTTCAATAGGCTTCTTCCCTTGCTTTAGTTGTCTCATTTTATGTTCAGCTGTTAGCTGTACATCTATATCTGTATACAATTCATCCAATGCATTAAAAAAATCTGTTAATGAATTTAGGATAGGTGAATTGGTTTCAAATAATTGATCAGCCCATTTCCTAGGCTCTGCTCTTAAATATGATACAGTGGTAAGAACCTTCACTCTATCAGTGGGATAAGTGAGAGGCTTTAGGTTGTACAATAGATAACATGCATTTTTAAACTGTCTGTAATTCCTTCTGTCACCAGAAAATGCTTCTGGCAAACTCACTTGTGGTTCAGGTGTAGGAAATCTTTGTTCTCTATTGTCCTTGAACATATCCTTTAACACTTTATTCTCCACTTGTAAGTCTCTAATAGCTTGCCCCATCTGGTCAATTTTCTGACTGAAATTATAAACAACCTGGGGTAATTCAGCTGGATCCATAACTTTAACCAGCTTACTTTTCTTTTTCAGGCTTAGTAATATGTAACATTAACAGTATTAACTTGAGTAACTGTTAAATTTAAAGACAATAAAATTGTGTTTTGTAACACCAAATCAGAAAGTGAACACTATGTGAAGTGACACCAGGTTGATTTGGTGTAAATTAAGCCTTTTAATATTGGCAGGATTCTGAACTGTTTAGCTAACAGTCAGATACAAACAGCACAGGAAATTAGTAAGTTAGCAAGGTACTTTGTAGTTCAGGAATAAATGCAAGTAGTAGTCATACAGTCATTAGACATAGAAATCTTATACTTTAGTTAACTAACCAGATCAGATATGCTTGTCTCCCTTCAGTTGAAGCTGCAGCTGACATGCAGAGATGAGTTCCTGTGTTGAGGGAGAGAGGCGCGGTGTTTGGAGTGTGATGTCACCACAATCACTTATCCAGAGCTCAGAAGGATTTCTGACAATATTAAAGCTGAAACAATTATGGAACAAGGTTTGAGAGTTACCTTTGATGAGATTGGATATTACACTCCTTAGTTAGGTAGATCAGTCTGTGAAAATGTGGAACAGGCTGCAGTCTGATTAGCTGAGTGCAGCTGGAAGTCTGTGAAAACTGCAGGCATCCTGTTCAGGGAGAGATGAAACAGAAAGGCTGAATCAGTCTGAAATATAAATAAACACTCTGAAAGGATTAGATTAGGTTTGCTCACACAGATAGAAATAGTTGAATAGTACTTTGAAATCCTTAGGTTGTTTAAAGTATAGTTAAATTGGTAGTTAGCTCAGGAACAAGTATGTCTCTCAGGGAGTTTTACAAATTACTAAGCAAAGCTTGGGGGTGTGAGCAGGTGTGATAAAGGGAGTGTGTACCTGTGATTGGTTAGTACACCTTAAAGGAAAAGCAGCATAACTGAAATACTCTGACAGCAACTTTGTATTTATTTTAAATAGGTATAATAGCTATTAAATAGTTAATAACTATTTAATAGCTACCTATTTAAAATAATTACAAAATTACCTGTAAAATAAATCCTAACCTAAGTTACAAATAAACCTAACACTACACTATCTATAAATAAATTAAATAAACTACCTACAATTATCTACCAATCAGCTGGCTGATCCAATCAGCCAATCGGATTGAACTTGAATCTGATTGGCTGATTCAATCAGCCAATCCGATTTTTCCTACCTTAATTCCGATTGGTTGACAGAATCCTATCAGCCAATCGGAATTCGAGGGACGCCATCTTGGATGACATCCCTTAAAGGAACCTTCATTCGTCGTCTAGTCGTCGGGAGAAGAGGATGTTCCGCGCCGGAAGTCTTGAAGATGGAGCCGCTCCTCATCGGATGGATGAAGATAGAAGATGCCGCTTGGATGAAGATGTTTGCCGGTCCGGATGTCCTCTTCTTGCCGGATAGGAGGAAGACTTCGGAGCCTCTTCTGGACCTCTTCTTGCTGGATAGGATGAAGCCTCTTCTGGACGGATCGGTGATACCCGGCGTGGTGAAGATAAGGTAGGAAGATCTTCAGGGGCTTAGTGTTAGGTTTTTAAGGGGGGTTTGGGTTAGATTAGGGGTATGTGGGTGGTGGGTTGTAATGTTGGGGGGTATTGTATTGTTTTTTTACAGGCAAAAGAGCTGAATTCTTTGCGGCATGCCCCGCAAAAGGCCCTTTTAAGGGCTGGTAAGGTAAAAGAGCTGTAAACTTTTTATTTTAGAATAGGGTAGGGCATTTTTTATTTTGGGGGGCTTTGTTATTTTTTTAGGGGGCTTAGAGTAGGTGTAATTAGTTTAAAATTCTTGTAATCTTTTTTTATTTTTTGTAATTTAGTGGGGGTTTTTTTTGTAATTTAGTTTAGTTGATTTCATTGTAGGTAATTGTAGGTAGTTTATTTAATTAATTTATTGATAGTGTAGTGTTAGGTTTATTTGTAACTTAGGTTAGGATTTATTTTACAGGTAATTTTGTAATTATTTTAACTAGGTAGCTATTATATAGTTATTAACTATTTAATAGCTATTGTACCTAGTTAAAATAAATACAAAGTTGCCTGTAAAATAAATATAAATCCTAAAATAGCTACAATGTAATTGTTAATGATAATGTAGGTTGCGGCGGTGTGCGGTCGGCAGATTAGGGGTTAAAATTTTTTATTAGAGTGGCGGCGATGTGGGGGGACCTCGGTTTAGGGGTGCATAGGTAGTTTATGGGTGTTAGTGTACTTTAGAGCACAGTAGTTAAGAGCTTTATGAACCGGCGTTAGCCCAGAAAGCTCTTAACTCCTGACTTTTTTCTGTGGCTAGAGTTCTAACGCTCACTTCAGCCAAGACTCAAAATATCAGCGTTAGAAAGATCCCATTGAAAAGATAGGATACGCAATTGACGTAAGGGGATCTGCGGTATGGAAAAGTCGCGGCCGGAAAGTGAGCGTTAGACCCTTTCCTGACTGACTCTAAATACCAGCGGGCGGTAAAAACCAGTGTTAGGACCCCCTAACGCTGGTTTGGACGGCTAATGCAGAACTAGATTAGGGGTTAATAACTGTAATGTAGGTGGCGGCGATGTTAAGGGCAGCAGATTAGGGGTTAATAAGTTAATTTAGGTGGTGGCGATGTTAGGGGCAGCAGATTGGGGTTAATAACTGTAATGTAGGTGGCGGCGATGTTAGGGGCAGCAGATTAGGGGTTAATAACATTATGTAGGTGGCGGCGATGTCGAGGGCGGCAGATTAGGGGTTAATAACATTATGTAGGTTGCGGCGATGTCTGGGGCGGCAGATTAGGGGTGTTTAGACGTGGTTTTTATGTTAGGGTGTTAGGTTTAAACATAACTTTTTCTTTCCCCATAGACATCAATGGGACTGCGTTACGGAGCTTTTGTTTCCGTGATCGCAGGTGTTATGCTTTTTTTTTTGCCGGCTCTTCCCATTGATGTCACAGCAGCGCTTGTATTTGGGTGAAGGATGGAGCTCAACGCCACCATATAGCCCGCGCAGGCCAGGTTTTTCAAACCTGTAATAGTAGCGCTATGAAAGGGGAGCAATGAAAATAACATACACGAAATTAGCGAGCAGCCATAACGCCATAACTTGTAATCTAGCTGTTTTGTTTTTTGCTACTTATAATATTTTTATTTTTTATTTTTTGAGCCGATCATAGGTTTTGAGTCAATTATGACTGAATATTGATGATTATGTTTCCCCTATTTGATTATTTTTTTTTTTTTTTTTTTTAATCAGCTTTATTTAGAAATTATAATAATAAAATTACAAGTTATGGAGACGCAGCTCTGAGGTAATACATGTAAGGTGAGGTACAACATGTTATGTTTTGAGCGGATTCAATTTTTAATAACTTAACCTTGGGCTGGGACAACCAACACACAGCAATATAAATTATTTCTCAAAAGGTGAATTATAGTAGAAATTATAATATGTACTCATAGCCTCCGTACCCTTATGCTGCATATTTATACAGAGGTTTGATCCACTAAATGGATAAGCCTAGGTCTTCACGTAGATATTGCTAAGCACCAGGCCCATCTAGCTATCTTTAAGATATGTCTCCAATGTTGTTAGGATCTCCGAGTATATTTCCATCCTATCCGTTTTTAAGTAGTACAGCTCTTCAAGGTGAATTAGTTCATATACCCTCTGCACCCACATTTCTATAGTGGGAGGATCTTTTGATCTCCAGTTTTTGGCTATCAAGAATTTTATACTGTTAGACATTATGAAAAATATCTTGAGAGAGGGTTTGTGTTTTATTTTGGGGGGTTTGTTTAATAGCCAGAGTAGGGGATCTAAAGGGAATTGTGTTTCCAGTATGTCCTCTATTTCGGATATAACAGATCTCCATAAGTTTTGGATGGCCGTACACCACCACCACATGTGGGCCATACCACTATTGACGTGGCCACAACGCCAGCATTTGTTTTTGATTTTATGAAAGACACGGTGTAATTTTTGAGGTGTGTAATACCACCTATGGAGCAACTTCAAGTTAATTTCTGTAGTGGCTGTAGAGATAGAGGTTTTTAATGTTGTGTAGATTATCTTCAACCTTATGTGTTGTGGAATTATTATCCCTAGGTCTTTTTCCCAGCTCTCTAAGTATGGGATGGGATATCCTGGGAAAGGTGTGATTAATATTTTGTATATTAATGATAGAGTGTGACAAATTGGGGGAGTTCTGATGCATAATTGTTCAAATGTAGTCAGGGGTCTAGTCATATTTGGGGATTGCGTATGGGTTGTAAGAAAGTTATGGATTTGCCTGTACATAAACCAGTTATTCATACAGGAAAAGCCTTGCTGGACTAGTTCTGTTTGTGATTTGATCTGTTCGTTTTGGATGACCCAGTAGACTGGGAAATCATGGAGATGAGAAGGGTAGGAGTGTTTGCTTATTCTAGGCCCTATGTCAAGTTCTTCATTCGTTATAAGAGATGTTAATGGGGAGGGTCTGGAAGAGAGATTTGGAAAAAGGGTTAATATCTTATTCCATGTCTTGTAAGTTTCTGCTATGGTGATACTCGACCAAGAGGGTGTGTTTTTTGGTGATTTGAAGGACCATTATGGTCTGCTAAGGTTCTGTGTCCGGGCTATTCCATGCTCCATATCCACCCATCGTTTATACTTTTTATGGACGTTCCAGTCCACAATTCTTTGTAAGAATACTGCATATCTATAGTAGGTTAAATTGGGCAGACCCAGTCCGCCTTGTGTTTTAGGCATTGACATAATAGTTTTATTGATTCTAGGATGTTTTTTATGCCATGTAAAGTCACTAAGGGCTCGTTGTAAGGAGTTTAAATATTTTTCTGGTAAAGGAATTGGCAGGGTCTGAAGGATATATAATATTCTGGGGAATATGTTCATTTTTATTAGGTTGATACGACCCAACCAAGACAATTTTTTTGATCTCCAAGCTGATAGGTCTCTAACTACCTCAAATTTAATCTTTTCGTAATTGATTTGAATTAATGCCTCTACAGATGTGGCCAGGTATATTCCTAGATATTTAAGGCAATGTTTGTTCCATTTAAATGGTGTAAGTTTTTCTAATGTCTCCTTGTTATGGGGATCAATTGAGACATTTAGTATTTCGGACTTGGCAATATTGACTAGAAAGTTTGACAAGATATGGAAATCATGGAACACCACGATCAACAAGGGCAGTGATACGTCAGGGTTAGTTAAAGTAAATAGTAAGTCGTCAGCGAATAGGGATATGATGTATTGCTGGTTAGCTATTGTGACTCCTTTAATATTTGGGTGGGATCTAACTTTGGCGGCTAGCGTCTCGATTACACAGGTGAATAATAAGGGGGACAGTGGGCATCCCTGCCGTGTTCCGTTAGAGATTTGGAACGATCCCGATAGGGTCCCATTTATTAATACTTTGGCGCTAGGGTTAGTGTATAAGGCGAATATTCTATGTATCACCCCCTCCCCAAATCCCATGGCCTGGAGTGTGAGTTGCAAATAATCCCATGCGACCCGGTCAAAGGCCTTGTCGGCATCAATAGACAGTGTTATCAGCGGCAATTTATGGTCTTGTGCATAAAAGATTGTGTTAAGGGCTCTGACCGTGTTATCTTTAGCTTCCCTTCCCACTACGAAACCCACCTGGTCGGGATGAATAAGATCAGGTAACAGGACGTTAATTCTGTTAGCCAATAGTTTCGAGTACATTTTGATATCTGTATTCAATAAAGAGATTGGGTGGTAGCTAGTGGTTTCTTCTGAAGGTTTTTGGGGTTTCAGTAGTATGGTTATATGAGCTTCAAGGACTGATTCCAGGAAGGGGTGATTAGGATCTATGGAGTTAAAATATTGTAATAGATGTGTAGATAATTGTTCAGCGAATGTTGAGAAATATTTGTATGTGTAACCATCAGGACCTGGGGCTTTGCTAGTGGGGAGATTTTTAATTACTATTTGTAGTTCCTCTAATGAAAAAGGTTCATCTAGTACTTCCCTTTGTAGTTGAGTTATTTTGGGGAGGTTTAGGTCGGAAAGGTATTCTGTGATGAGTTGTTGTCATGTTGAGGTGTTTGGGCGTTCGTCCTGAGAAGGGATTGGTAAGTTGTATAAATTTTGATAGTATCTCCTAAATGTCTCTGCAATTGCCTGTGTTGACCGGTGTGATTTACACTTGCTGTCCTTTATATGAAGAATATAATTAGATTTTGATTTTTTTTAAATGTATCTGGCTAGCGAACGGCCTTGTTTATTAAAATCCGCGTGTGAATGTTGTCTAATTAACAATGCTCTCCTATTCTGTTCCTTTCCTATAATAGAAGCAAAATTTAAACGTTTAGTCTGTAGGAGTTGTAGGGTAGATGTATCCTTGGGGTTTGCTTTGTAGGTTCCCTCTAGTTGTGATATTTCTTTAATAAGGTTGGTAGTTGCCTCTCTCTGTAGTTTAGAAAGATATGCTTTGCATGCTATTAGTTCGCCTCTAATAGTGCATTTGTGGGCTTCCCAGTTGTTTTGTGGGGATGTGTCTGTGTGTACGTTATGTATGAAAAAGTTGTCTATCTTGTTTTGTATTTTCAACTTAATGGTGGGGTCTGTTAGTAGACTGTCATCTAGTTTCCAGATATAGTTTTTTATAGGCTTAGAGGGCCATTCTAGAGCACAGCTAACTCCCGCATGGTCTGACCATGTTATTGGAGAGATGCTGGTAGACTTTACCAAGCTCATGCTAGTTATATCTGTGAATATGTAATCCAGTCTGCTGTATATTTTATGGGGGAAGGAGTAAAATGTATAATCTGTAGTGTCTGGATTCACTGTCCTCCAGACGTCCAAGCAGCCCATTTGTCTTAGTATATTGTTCGATTTCCTAATAATGGTTTTGGAAATGGAAGCAGTGTGAGTGGAGCTATCTAATTTAGGGTTTAATGGCAGATTAAGATCTCCACCTATTAGTACCGTGCCTTTTTGGAGTTCTATTACTGCGTTCAATACTTTTTTGAGGAAGGAATGTTGTTTTGTGTGTGGTGCATAAATCGAGACTATTGTGATGGGGAGGCCATACAAGAGACCTGTTAGAATAATGTATCTGCCCTCTCTATCTCTATTGACAGAGATTTCCTGAAATGGGATTCCCTTTTTAATCAGGATGCCCACTCCCTGTATTTTTTTATGTGGGTGAGACGCATAATAACTTTTACCAAATTTATAATGGAATGTTTTGGGTTCTTTTCCTTTCAGGAAATGGGTTTCCTGAAGAAGAATTATATCTCCCTTTTTCCTCTTAAAATCACCTATTGCTGTTGTTCTTTTTCGGGGAGAATTTAGGCCTTTGGTATTTATGGTTATAAAATTTATGTTTCTACTAACCTTTGCTAGATTGCGAGGCCATGTGTAGGGAATTTTAATTCGCTAGATTTTATCTTAGTTATTACTGAGAAATACAATAGAGAGTTAACAGCATGTAATATATGGTGTGTCGTTGCCCAGACCCAAACAACAAAAAAACATAAAAACAATTCAACATAGAATAATGAATAACAACTATGAGAATACAATTTAAAACATGGTAAAAACATTATTGTTGTTTAAACAACGGATTACAGGGAGGAATGACCCCTCCTCCCCATCAGCCCATTCCAGCTAAAATGACCTTCACCTCACCTTAGTCTTGAAGGTGTGATATGATTAATCTTATAGGGTTCAGTGGATGATCATGACTATATAGGCAGTACCCCTCCCTGATGTGAATTAGGAGGTAGTTAGTTAACAGCTTAACCCTTTTCATATCTATGTTTTGCCATTATTGGTGATAGGTCTGTATTTTGAAAGCCGTATGTATCAGCTAACATATGGCTGCCTATGGATGAAACTTAAACAAACCCTTTTAGGCTTGACATTAAGTTGTAAGCGAGACATACCATGTCAGAGATGAAAATCCCGATAGTGGCCGGGGAGGGCATCAATCATAACTTTCGCCGTTAATCGGCGCTAAAACATGGTGTGTAACATAACATGAACATATTCAATTAAGGTAGAACAATCTAACAGGTGGGAGGGCATAAATTAACCGGATGACTGAAAGCATTTCAGAAATAATAATGAGAAGAGGAAGGCATTACATCTTGTCGACATATATCCTATTAGACAGGCTATTATCATATAAACCCATTAAATAAACAACAAAGTGCAAACGTTGTCAGTTAAAGAAACCAACAATAAATGGTTTAACGATTAAGTATTTTACCGTCCCTTAAAAGTTCACTTAGAGGCAGTTTTCTTGTTAGAAAAAAGGATATGTCAGTTAAGAAGATGTACTTTTACTTATCTGCAGCTAGACCAGAGGATCGTTCAATCCGAGCAA